>NC_072739.1:58482304-58586723 GCF_026930045.1 Uloborus diversus | reverse complement strand
GCAACAACATCATAATAGAAAAAATAAATGTGTCATGAAAAAAGGTATATAAAAGAAAAACAATATTAATATTTAAATCAAAGTATTTTTTCGCTTTCAGGAACAGTTTGTCGTTTAAAGTAGATAGGAAATATATCTCACATATCAAAAGAGAAAAAAAAAGATCGAATCAATGGAAAGCAATTTATCAGTGTCAACAAAGACATTTTACTACACCAACTACGTATTTGGTACACAATTAAGGCCAAATTGAAAAAAAAAAAAAGGTTTCAGCCTACTTTGGTTTAAGATGAAGTGGAAAATATCTCGTTTCAAAAGTAAAACGATCGAATCTCGAATCAATGAAAGCAATTTATATCAGTCTCAACAAAGACATTTCACAACACCTACTATTTGGTACAGTTAAAGCTAAATTGAAAAAATAAAAAAGATTATATGTACTTTAGTTTACGGTGAAAAGTAGACTTTTTAAATGAAAATACAAAAATACAACATTAGTTTTTCAATCAAAGAAAGAAATTTGAATTTGCGACAGAGCTTTTAGTGCATAATATTAAAAATATTTTTTTACTCAGAGTTATTTGTTTATTAATCAACAAGTTTCTATGTATGGCAGGTATACGATACCCCAGATATCCAACCAGCAAGGTTACCCAATTTATTAACATAGAAAACATTCGATATGTGAATTATTTCACAATGTTGTATGGGGAGTTAAAAGTACCAGAAAGAAATGTTTCTGTTCAATAAATGAAGATGCAAAGTATCATGATTATATAATCAGCGGAAAAAACAAAGTCCGTTTTGTAACATAAAATACACCGCCGAGATCAGTTATTCCATCCGAGGACTGCAGTTTTGTGCTTTTTAGTATCATCAGCCCGGACCGGAATAACTGAGCTAGAGGCAAAAAAAAAAAAAAAACTCTCAAGGGAGCCAAGAGAGCCAAACGAACTGGTTGCTAACGCAGAATTGGCTCACCAGACGAGTGACCGCAACAATGGTGTGGTTCAACTCAAAGATTGAAGCCATCGAATACCATGCCTTGCCATCAACTTTTAGTTGAACCACACCATTGCTGCGGTCACTCGTCTGGTGAGCTAATTCTATATCAGCTACCAGTTTGTTAAGCTCTCTAAGAGGTTTTTTGCCTTCAGCTCAGTTACTTCCTATTCCGGGCTGATGAATGATAAAAAGTACGAAACTATAGTCTTCGGATGGAATGACTGAGCTGGCGGTGTATTTTATGTAATTCGGCCTTAGCCCTGGCTTAGGGCGGTAACTTACTACAAGTACATTTAATTATTATGAAACCGTGCATTCAAGAAGTTTTATGGCAGAATCTGGCTTGACAGTGGACAAAATCTTCCATTCTTCTGTTAGTATAAGATCTTTCACGTTTTCTTTTAGAAAAGATTTTACTTTGTCTTTCAGTTCCTGATCATTGCATAAATTTGCAATCTCAGCTATTCTACAAACCTTTTTCGTAGACATACCAATCGCGATTGGTTCCCGGCATATGCTCATCAGTTCCAGTAATTCGTAACGATCAGCGGCGATGTATAAGTTAATAGCTTCTTCTAGCGACAACTCTCTCACTTTTCCACAGTAAATGTAACGGAGTAACTCTTTTAATGTATTCACTTCTATTTCGCTGATACAAATTAAATTCTGTAGATTTTCTTGCATATCGTGTTCGAACATTTTTTGGAACACTCTTGATCGACTGCAAAGCACCAACTTATGTGCTGAAAATTCGTCCTTGCCTACCTTCAGGGTTACATCTGCTGTTACAGGATTGTTGTACAATTCTTCAAAATCCTTAGATAATGTACTGAAATTAGAGTGTTCGCGTACTCCTGAGATCCTATCTGTAAAGAAAAAAAAGATTATTTTATAGTGACATAATTTTCCTTATGTTGAGTTCAGGCCCGACGAGAGCCCATGTCAGCCTAGTAGGAAATTAGGGGCCCTCGCTCCTTGGGGGGGGGGGGGGGCGGTGACACTGACGCAAAAAAGAATGAAAAAAAGGAAGGAAAGAAAAATAAAGGTAGAAAGGAAAAGGAAGAAACAACTCCAAATAAGAGAAAAGGTAAAGGTTAGGTGGAGTTTACTCTTTTGGTGGTATTTACTGTTGTGGCACTTAAAATAGAGTTAACTGTTCTGTTGTAAGCAGTTAGCAGTTTTGATTTTTTTTCTCTCCCCCCTCCCATTTTTCTCCCACCCCTTTTTTCTTTTCCCCCATTTTTTCTTGTTTCCACTTTTCTCATTTTTCCCCCTTTTCTTTTCTTTATTTGGATGGCGGGAGGGGCCCGGCGACATAACTGACAAGGGACCCACCTTGGCTCTCTGCGGCCCTGGTTGGGTTAATGATTCGATAAGGATGTATGCTCTTGACTTTTCACCTGAAGTCCGCACGTTAGACCATAAAGAGCTGCAAGCAGGGGCGGCAAATAGGGGGGTCAAGAGAGGCGGTCGCACCCCCAAATTTTTTGAGCAGAATGATAGAAAATGGGTGAATTCAATTTATATAAGTCGGAAATCAATGTTCATTAAAGGAAATCTCGCTGGTTCTCAGCAATTATTTGATGAAACTCGACACATTCTCAGACTAGAAAAAGTGTTTTTCATTATTTGAATGATGACTTAGAAATTCATGAAGTATTTTCGGCTTTTTCAGAACATAGAAAACTGATAGAGAACCATGGTTAATTTTAACTAAAGAAGACATTGCCTCATATAGGCTAAATATTTCACACTTGTGAGTCCAGTGTAACGATGGTATGTTCAATATGAGGGGCCTGTGAAAAGCGGTGTGGCTGCATGATTTTCGCAAGAAAATTCCTTGATATTTTACATTCACTTTTACGCTTCATTTTTTAAGTCTATATTTATTTAATGAATGTTCATCGCTTTCTTCTGCAAGAAATACGTTTCAGCTGCTCAATACATTATAATGCTTTCATGGAAACTTCTTAAAAATGCATGTGATTATTGAATACAAAAAGACATATCAACCAAATACCTTTTATGGGGCTCTATAATTATGCAATCGCGGAGTGACACAAGATAATTTTCAAGAGTTAAAATGATAAAAACAGTTCTCCATAATTTCAAAGCAGTGATTTGACGACTGGAAGAATTATTGCAAAAGATTCTTTCAATGGTGAAAAAGCTCATGCCCTTCAGCATGTATGACTTCGTTTGAATTTTTATCCAATTTGTTTGCATCGGGAAAAGGTTTTTGAAAAATGCTTTACTCTATCAAAACTATTCAAACCACAGTTCAATCTACAATTGATCTGTGCACCATACTACCACAGTTCAATCTACAATTGAAACTGAAAATAGATTTTTTATAGATGTATATTTCAATATATCGTGAAATTTTTCAAAAAAATTCTTCCTCCAAGCCAATTTTAAAGAGGCGCAAAAAAAAAAAAAAAAAAAAAAAATGACAAAAATCCACATGATGATGTGAAGTCAAATATTGATTTTTGAATATTTTGTATGAAGTAATAGATTCAGTTTCGAGTGAAATTAACACAAGATTTGATGATAATTATTTTTCTGTATGATTGGCTGGGTTATGGTTATTTGGATTGGATTTTGAAAGCGAAAAATAAAATGTTTCAACTGTGAATAAAATTTTTAGCATGAGGCAAGAAAAATTACAAGCAATATACTGACAGAATAGTTTTCACATCCAGAGAATGCAGTTTCGTCCTTGTTATGGACTCATAAGTCTGGAATAGTGAATAACAGAGCTGGAGGCAGATGATATTTCATTGAAGCTGAGAGCGCTGACATAACTAGACTATTCAATGATGAAAAGTTTAAGCCCCTCACAGTTTTTGAAGTATCCTGGGTGATTTTGAAGAGCAAGATATAAAATGTGTTTCCATACATAACTTTGTGTTACTTCAGTTATTTTTTAACTATTACAATCAGCTCAGCTAGTAGAGAAATATTTTTTTTAATGTCTCAGGAGGTTAGAGAAATATTTTTGAAACACAAAGGGAGGGAAAAAAAAAAAACTTTTCCATTTAGCTAAACTGGCAAAACAGCAGGACATTGGGCACTGATAGATTAGTAACACGATTCCCTGCTTTTCCGAATTCCAAAAATCATGCATTATAACTTTTCCAAAAGGTATAAAAACTTTAGTAGCGAGATGTTTTGTATAATAATTTTTTAAACAATGAATCAAAATTTTAATTGTTTCTAAACACTAAATTTTACTCATACTAAACCGATTTTATGAAAACTTCTTGTTAGCTAATGTGTGTTTGGTTTCGCTTTGGGGTTATACATATTTAAGAAACTCGACCCCCCAAATAAAATGGTGAAATGCCGCCCCTCGCTGCAAGAGTATTCTATTCAACTGACATTAAGTTTGGAAAGTAGGGATGAATGAAACCATCTCAGCAGAGGCTCCCGAAACTTTAAATTTCTATAAGGGAGGAATTATTCTTAGTTTACAAAATGAAAAAGTATGAGCATGAACACACATTTACATATACAGTCGAGTCCCGACTTACGCGAGGGATGCGTTCCAAGACTCCTCGCGTAAGTCGGAATTTCGCGTTGTGGAACAAGGTATGTTTAATAATTTTTTTATAAGCATACCCAATTGTTTCAGACGTTTGTAAACATCTCTCATATTGTTTCAAACCATTCATTAACTATATATTGCAGTATCTTTTACAAAGAACCGACTTTTTTTGTATTTTGAAAAAAGCGTTATTATTTGACATAAAATTTTGTAATTTAGCACAAAATCAATGATTAATTGGGGAGAGAAACTTAAAATAAAGCAGTATGGGGTACTTACAGTATGTACACTACAGCTTTATTATAGCACTTAACAGTATAGATATAGTAAATATATTTATAATTTAAAAAATGAAGAAGGTTTATGCAGCGCGATCAGAATGTTATCAGAATGTATTTTATCAACGTTCATATGTAAAATGGAAAAAAAAAGTTAAGAATCGGCGCGGTTATTTGTATAAATTAAAGCAAAGCGTTGTTTAGACTAATACAGTGGGTGAACTTCCGCTTTCAGTGATGCTAAAGGGATGAAAGTCCATTCACAAAACCAATATTTAGTGTCAACGAAGCCCATTCTAACTCTCCGCCGCTCTTTTCCGAAAAATTTCATGTTGCAGGCGAGTAATTTGTGTCCGCACTGAAAAATTCATTACTCATGGAAAAACTCGCGTTACAGCCATTTCGCGTAAGTCGGATCGCGTTGTAGCGGGATCCGACTGTAATGAGAAGAGGCGTTAGGTGCTATTCTAAAAATCATTGAAATGTGACACTTCTTGTCTCCAAATTTGCCGATTTGGCAAACAAAATTTGCTGAATAAGATTATTTTGGGGGGATCACAGTGACCCTCGTGGTTTTCTATTGAGGAAAAACTGACTATCGGATTTTGTCGCTGTTCTGATCATTCCAAAAATCAGGATACCGGATCTTTATCGGAACTAATTCTAAATTTTTAGTTTGGTGAAATCTTGAAAACGTCATTTTTTGGGCAACTAACAAAATCAAGATTAAAAAAATTGTCAGTTTTTTGTGGAGAACAGTGAGAAAATTGGATGGTTTAGGACACCGGGACAAAATTTTGTTTTAGATCAGGGATGCCCATCCAGCGTTCAACTAGGGATGCGCCGATTAATCCGACATAACCGGCCACTTTGCTCATTATTAATAGTCGACCAAATTTGGCCGATTAATTGGCAGTTAAAATGCTTTCATATATATATATTAGGGTGGTGCTTATTTTTGAAGTTAGATATTTTATGTGACGCCCCCTCAATTTGTTCCATTATACAAATAAATGGTCCTTGGAAAATTTTAAGTTAATCCATGAATATTAACCCGTGCCCCTAGGGCCCCCTTTTTTGAGTTTCGAAGAAAAAATTGCGGATTTTCTCATTTTTATGTGAAAGTTTTCTTTAGTTTCATATTTAAAGTAATTTTGAACCTGAATACATGTTACTACTTCCAGACTGACCATTCTCTCACTTTCATTGCGTAAAATTTTAGATGTTACAGAGTCTTCATGTACACCAATGGCCTTGGATCAGCCATACCGCTATTTTGCGCTCGGTTCAAACCAAGCGGCAGGGGAACATTTCTTTCAACCAATATAGACACAAGGGATTCTAAAGGCCATTAATGAATGGCCTAGGCCATTAATGAACGATCTTTGACGATAACAAATTGCCTCCTCCAAGCTTTGGGGGTGTTGCTTTAAAAAATTTCCTGTGTATGTTATAGGTGTGGCAAATAGGGTCGATAGATTTCAGTGCTATAAATATAATACTGGCAATTATATTTTAATTCGCTGTTCTTTAGTTATAAATATACTTAAATGATTATGCAATTTTTAATTCTTAAAGTATAAATTTTGAAAAATACTCGATTACTCTAACATAAAAATATACTGTATTTTCCAAACCTAAAATATAAATTTAAAAAATGTGCAGATCGGAATAATGTAAAAAATTATACTTTAAATTAATTTTCTTCTATTTCAGTACATATACCTTTATTATCATCAAATTCTCCTTCCAATTCACAAGATTTAGAAACCGAAATGGGTATCTATCCTAACTTGAAACTTTTTTCTATATCTGTTCTACTACAACGAAAAATAGCTTAACAACTATTGATATCGGCTCGCCTTTCATCACTATTAGACAAAAGCCGTATTAGTGACAAAGATGCTGTTCATTTATTAACAGCCTATGTAGATGCATCACATTTAAATCCAAATGACCTTGTGATCAATTGGACATCCGTTAAGAGAGTAAGAGAAAATCTTCGAGAGGTAAAATCAAATTTCATGAATTTAAATTTAAATTTTTTAGTTATTCACTGGGATACAAAGCTACATTCAAATGTAAATGAAAAAAAAAAAAGAAAACGCCGATAAACTGGAAACAATTTAAATTGACCTTACAAATGAAGAGAAAGCCCATAAATGCTGTTTTACAGTTAAATGCTATATGAAGATATGATTTTTCGCAGTAACCCAATTTAGGCTCCTTTAAATAATGTAATGTATCTAAAAAAACTAGGAGCGTACAAAATGATGACAAACATGCAGCAGAAGCAGTGATTGGAAAATTCATAAATCACTTATGGTATTTAGGGGATGAATTAGTAGCTTTGAACGTATTGGATAAAGGAATTAACTTTGAAGATAGGAAGAGACTACTCCAAAAAATGCTTTCTGATAAAAGGAAGACGTGTCTGATGACTGTATAAAAATTTTCAGATAACAGTAGATGATTTGGAATACTTCCTTAGTAAAGATCTTCCTTTTTATAGAATCAATTACAACTCAATAAAACTGTTTGATAAGTTACGAACACCAAAAGATGTTTTCCTATTTGATCCTGATTCGTGGCAAAATGAAGAAAGCTATTTAAAGGGAAGAGGTATCGTTAAAATACTGAAAGTTGTGAATGATACAACTGAAAGAGGAGCACAATTAATCGAAGAATTTCCCAATCAATTCACCAAATTTGAGTCACAAAAGCAATTTAGTTTACAGACAGTCCAAGACTCGGAAGGAAATTCACACGATTGAAATACATTGAGAAAACCGTATGATTAAGGTAAAGTTTCTAAAAAACTATTTCATTCTTATTCAATGTAAATTCTTTAGATGATATGAAGTAATTAAAAAGATTAATTTTAGTGCTACCTCGCTGTAAAAATATTTTGCAAACCTAGGAGAAATGATGTACGGGGTCTAGAGTAAAAAGTCAATTTGTGGGAAAATTATTAAAAGTGTCAAAGTTCAACGCTCTAGGGGCACGTGTTATTATTAACCGATCGAGTTCAAATTTTGCACAGATTACTTTTTATTATAGCGTCACAAAACTAGGGGGCGTCACTGGTTGAATTCCGCAAAAAATATTTTCCCATATAAATAAGGACCACCCTAATACAGTGAAACTTCAATAACTCGAAGTTGCAAGAAATGCGAAAAAAATTCGAGTTATAGAAAATTCGACTAATCGAAAACAAAACCAAAATTATAGAAGAAAAAGAAAATGATACCACTAAAACTCAAAAAATTTATAACATGCTCAAAAAAGTGATAAAATAATGTACCAGTGATACTATATAAATACATGACATAATTAACATATAATTGTAAAAATTAAAGAATTTATGTAGGTTGAAAAACAAATTTAAATTTGTATGCAAAATGAACAACTTTTTAACTTACCAAAAAAGACATAGGTATCATTTTTTTAAAAAAATCTGTAATCAAACATTGCTTTTGCGCGGATATTTGTTCTTTCACTAAATAATCTTCGGATACTTTTAATGCGTCAAAGAGAGAGTCTGGAACATTCGGACGCGATTCTACAAAAACGCGCAATATATCTGCTGCTCGTTTTGCATCTTGAATCGAAGGTAATTTTATCACTGGCTCAAATACTTCTACCTCTTCATCACCAGAATCTTTTTCGCTTTTTCCCGTTATGCTTGATAAAATTTCTTCATCTGTCGGGTATTTAGTCACTAAAACTCCGTCATCAACTGACACAAAATCCATAAAATCTCTGTAGGTAGGAATGTTCATTTTATTTTGTAAAACACTCCACTCACTTTGAAAATTTATATCGTCCATATTTTCGTCTTCTTCGTATTCATTATCTAGCTCCAAACAAGATGTATCTTTTACAAAACCAGCCTTTTTAAAACAGTTAACAATTGTCTGTTGTGTAACATCACTCCATGCTTTCCGCAGTTCCCGGAGACTGTCGAGCAGAGTAATGCAAGGAACCGAATTCTCTTCCAGACACTGTAGAATTTTTAATACAACACGTTTTCTGTAGTGAACCTTTAAATTTTTTATGATGCCCTGATCCATAGGCTGCATGATAGAAGTTGTGTTCGGAGGAAGAAATTCCAATTTAATTGCAGTTAAGTTATTTGCCGCTGCCTTGGGATGTGCAGGGCAATTATCAATAAACATTACAATTTTTCTTCCAGCTGAGATAAATTTATTATCTATTTTTTTAAGCCAAGAATTGAACACCTCTGAAGACATCCAGGCTTTACTATTGCTTGTGTAATCGACTGGCAAAGACTAGACGCTGTTAAAGCATCTCGGCTTCTTAGCCTTACCGATAACAAGCAAAGGCAGCTTCTCCGTGCCTGACATATTGCTTGCTACCATAACAGTTATGCGTTCTTTGCTCCGCTTTCCACCCGAACATGTGTCACCTTTTATAGTAAAAGTTTTGTCAGGGAGACATTTGAAAAAAAGTTCCGTCTCATCTGCATTAAAAATATCATTTTCATTGTACTCCATTAGAATAGTTTTTAATACTTTTTCTTTCCATTCTTCGCAAATTTGTTCATCCACTACTGCGCTTTCGCCACAAATGGTTCTGGTTCAGTACACAATGTTGTGTCGAGTTTTAAATTTGTCTAGCCAACCTGCGCTAACTTCAAAATTTGAAATGCCGATATTTTTTGCGAAAGTTTCTGCTTTTTCACGTATGATTGGTCCAGATAACGGAACATTTTTCTCTCTCGCTACTAGCATCCACTTTACTAAGGCTTCTTCAAGCTCTGGATACCTTCCATCCTTAAGGCGTTTTCTTTTTGCATTAAATTTTTCGTCAGCAACCGCTTGGAGGTAGACATTTCGGTTTTTTTAAAATTGTTGAAAGCGCACTTGGAGGAACACCAAACTTCAATGCAATGTCCTTCTTTTTTGCTATGCCTAAATCGACTTCTTTGATCAGCTCAACTTTTTCTTGCAAATTTAAAATTTTAAGTTTTCTCTTAGCCACTTTTTTAAGGTCTAAACTTTGAGGGATAAGCGAGACAGCCCCTCAATCACACGCTTTCTTTAACACATAAAGAAAAACAGCAAATTTAGAACGACCTTACAGCTTTGTAGAACAAAACGCTAATTCGAGAAAGAATCCCTTCTGTCGAGACAACAGTCCCCGCCCGACCTTTTTTCCCCAAAAGTGGATATTTCAGTCATAAATGTACCGCCCCCCCCCCCCTTTCTCTATTTTTTTCTGTCCCGGGCTCCGCAAAGTCAGAGCTTTGGTTTCCCCCTGTGCAGGTTTTTCTTTTTAAGAAAAAAAAATGAAGCAAACAATACCTTTAGGAAAAAAAAAAAAGATAAAACATTTACAAGGTTACCTACAAAATATCGAATTCCTATTTTTTAGATCTACTTGGTCTAGACGCCTTTTGATGCAATGCAGTGGCGCCAGCTTTTTTCTTTTTGTTCATACTAGAAGAAAAAAAAACGATTTCGACTTATAGAGTTACATTAGCATGGAAAATTCGACAAGGTCAGGGGGGAAAATTCGGCTCATCGAATATTTCGACTCAACGAAATTCGGTTTATCGAAAATAATTAACATGCATTATCCGTTCAGTTGGACGGGAATTAATAACCACTTCGGCTTGTCGAAGTTTTCGACTCATCGAAGTTCGACTTATCGAAGTTTCACTGTAAATATATATATATATATATATATATATATATATATATATATATATATATATATATATATATATATATATATATATATATATATATATATATATATATATATATGTGTGTGTGTATATATATATGTATATATATATGTAATCTTATGGATACCTTCAACAAGAAAGAACTATGATGAGTACTTTTATTAACAATAAGTAAATGTAATTTTCGGCAGGCATTACTATAACATGTAGTATGAAGGTGTATAGGTACAGAGTAAAAAGAAAACAAATAGTTTATAAATTGTGATATAATAAAAAGTCTACGTATTTTCTTAGTGGGATCAAATATCCCTTGATGTGGCGCCAGAGAAAAAAAAATGAAGCCAATTAATACATTAACAAAATCAAAGCGAGAGATAAAAAGTCAAAAACTTTTTGAGCCTAGAATCAAAAGTCATAAAATGAATTATCAAGTAGGCTTTGAGAAAGAAGATATAGTGTGGCTATGATAAGTTTAAGCTTGATCTTGATTCTTTACATTAATCACTCTTTTTTTTGGGGGGGGGGGGGAGGGGTGAGTTCAGCAAAAAAAGGAAGTGTTATTGTTGCACGCATTTGTAAGAGTTGGAATACTTTTGCAAAACTTCTACAAAAGCAATTAAGCTCAACTCGGTGCCAGTCACCCTTACCTATTACAACGAACGAGAATAAACATTATCAAGATCAAGCTTTAACTTAGCAGTGCTACATTGCAAATTAAAATGAAACCTGCACTTATTATGACATTAATGTAAAATTAAAGCTACGCTCTTATGCAGTAATCTGTAAATTTGTGCTATTTGACGTTGTGTTTGTTATTTTACTTTTTATGCACAAAGGTATTTATTTAACTTAATTAATGTGAGATCATTTGTTTTTCATTAATAAAATCATTTCATATGCTACAGTTGTTCTAAAGTGTTGTGGCTGGTAGCTGAATTAGTTACAAATCAGGGTTGGGTTTTGGACTGTCCAAAACTGGTTTAGGACAGGACAGGTGGTTTTTACCGTCCAAAACTGTCTAAAACTGTCCAAAACTATGCTAAAGCTAAAGGGGTGTAATCTAATCAATTGGTTTTAATGCAATATTCGTAATGCATAAATATAGATATTAATGAAATTTAATTAATGAGTATTTGATAATATTATTCTCCAAATATTCATTTAAAAAATATTTTACTTAAAGAAATGTCAGTAACTAGTACATAAAATCTTCCTTATGTAACAGTTGGTAGAGTTATGAAAAGAAATACACAACACTACCAAGACAGCTAATTTCAGTTCCTTTATAACTCAAAGGAATGTTATTAAATGTGCAATAAATATTGAGGTGAAAAAAAAGCAATTTTTTTTAATGGTTTTTGCAAATAATTTTTACATAATATTTTAATAAAAATAAATTTTTTAATCATAGATTAAAGAACAAGAAATTGATGATTAAACACTTAATTATAAAACTCTTCTGCTATTCTTTTTTTAGTTCATATTTTTAATATAATACATTCTGTAACTACAAAAATTTGTAATTTATTGCATTTAAGTCAATTATTGAACTATATTTTGAACACTTTCTTTTGCACAAATGTCGAAAAATTAGGTTAATGAAAAAAAAACTTCTGCATACAAATTGAAATTTTTAATGAAGAATTTAATTTCTACGTAACTAGATTAAAATCAGCTTCATAAATAAGTTATATATATATATATATATATATATATATATATATATATATATATATATATATATATATATATATATATATTTGAATATCCACATTGAATAAATGTATTAAAAAGTTCAAAAAATAGTTTTGACACGTTTTGTTCTGTTTTTGATATTTCCTCACAAAATAGTTTTTCAAAAAATAGTTTTGGATACTTTCGGAAACAAAAATTTTGAACAGGATGGTAAAACCTTGCCAATCATGCCTTCATTAGCACACTTGCATAAACATAGGGAAATTTGGTTACTGATATCAAAAAAATAATAAATAAAAAATAAAATAGACTCATACATACAAATTGAAATTGTATTCAAGAATTCAACTTCTATGTTACTAGATTAAAATCAGCTGCACAAATAAGTTGAATGTTCTTATTGAATAAATGTTCAATCTAAAGCATTACTTTAATACATTTTATTCTGTTTTTAATGTTTTTTCACTAAATACAATTTTTCTAAAAACATAGTTTTGGACACTTTTGGACACAAGAGTTTTGGACAGGACGGTAAAAACCAGGGTTTTTACCGTGGTTTTTACCGTAGTGTCCAAAACCTTGCCAACCCTGTTACAAATTGAAAAATATTGCGACTATAGTTTGAAGTACCAATTCCAACAAGATATCAAAAAAATGCATCATGGCAGCATGTCAATGATACCTTAGTTCAAAGGCTTGTAACTTTTAAAGCATAAACTTTTATGGTAATTTTTATCATTTTCACTTATCTTTCAATTCATAAGCTTCAAAATGACATTTAATCAGGGTTCATACTCTATTTGGATGAAAAAATTCCATGACTTTTCCAAGACTTTTTCATGACTTCATAAAAATTTTCATGACCGTGTTACATGAAGAGAATAGTACTATTTAATACGAAACTAGCCATTTTTTGAAAATGAGCATTAGCAAAACTTCCACGTTAATGCCACTATCTCATCCAAGCATTTACTAAATGAAAAACAATCAATGTACACCTAAAAAACTAAACTTCGTATATATCTTCTTCATATAAATTTAAGTAAAGTTAAAATACAGTGAATCAAATATAATGAAGCTTAAATGTGTAGTTTTTTAATGTGCATTTTTTTTTATAAACAGGCAGAATGATAATGAATGGGACAAAGGTTGAATGAGTTATTAACTAAATTTCAATAAATTTGCTTTAAAAGGCTTTAGTGTCAACAGTGCATTTAATCATCCAAATAACTTGACAGTACTTTGGCTCTTCAAATTAATGAAACATTCTTTGCTAAATTCTTGTTTCTAAACCAAATCTTAATTTAAAAAACACATTCAGTAGTGAATATATCTTCTGATTCAAATCTACTTGTTTACTTATTTGCACATTTTCAAATGCATAAAAATTAATAGGTTCAGAAATTCTGGAACATAGTGTTTGGTTCTTGACATTGAACATAGCAGTGGGTCGCATGGATCAGTTTTGCGAGCCGTATGTTGGGCACTACTGTTTTAGGGTATAAGAATTCCCCTATTTATGTATTCTATCACCTGACTCGTGTCTTTATTTTTTTAAACCTTCAACAAATTAAGATAAATTTAAAAATAAATGTTATACAAGTTATGGAAACGAACTCGGATGCAATTAAATTGCGTTTTTTGAGTGCGTGTGGCAAAAATCAAGAACGTGCAAGTTCGCTACTACAGAATATAAAAAATGTTGAAAATAATGTAACTTCTAAATGAGTGATGTTCAAGCAGTAAAATCGCATTGCAAAAAAAAAAAAGTGTGGCTGCTACAGAAGTGGATGCAAAGAGATTTCAAAATTCAGATTTATTTTTGGGATCGTTCAATTTTCCAGTTTTAATAGCTTTTATGTGCAATACTGTTAAATCACTCAAAATGTCTAATGCTCTTTAAGCAACTGCTGATTTATCTTTGCCCAGGACATTTTTCCATGACTCTAAATAAATTTCCATGACTTTGAATGAAAATTTCAATTTTCCATGACTTTTCCAGGTCTGAAATTTGCTAAATTTTTTTTCCATGACTTTCCAGGATTTCCATGACCCGTACGAACCTTGTTTAATTTGTGAGGGAAAAAAAGGATTTCGAAAAATTGGTCATGAGTTCCCCATTTCCGTGGAATTGCTTTCGAGTGATTAAATTTCACTTGTTACGTTTCGTTTTTTTTTTTTTTTTTTTGACTGGATCGGAAATGTGATTTTCCTGAAAGTTAGTTAATGCAATCATTTCATGAATCACTTTTATTTCAATTTCAATATAATTTAAAATAAATGATAATAGAAACATTATACTAATCAGCTTATGTAGTAGGATTTTAATGAATAGTCAGGTTTTTTGTAAAAAAAAAAAAAAAAAGGTTCTCGAAATGCTTCTGCTATTTTTTCCTGGTCCACGGCCAAAGCTAGTTAAGCAAATCCCGAGGGCGAGGGGATAATAAAAGGTTGATACGGTTGGTGGGCTGGTTTAGGACTTTTAAGACTGCATTTTTCGCTTTGTCATGCTGCTATTAAAACCCGAGAAAAGCCGGGTGAAACAGCAATTCAATAAGAAAAACGGTTCTTTTGAAAGTTGATAAATTTTGGATTTCGTGTTTATTTTACTATGTATGTTAAAAAATCGGGGTCAAAACTTTGTAGAGTACATAAGGACCTAATTAAATAAAAACAAATATTAGAATGACTTCTGCGATTTCAAAAATAATTAATTTATTTATCAATAAAGCATTTATGAAATTGTTTGATTGAGTGAAAAGAAATATCAAATAAATATTGATGCAAAATGTATCTTACCGAGCACAAATTCTTCTATTTCTTTTGAATGTTTTACCGTGTTATCTCCAGCATCAACAACAAGGTCAATATAAAATGTCGCAGATTGTTTTGGGTGTTTAGCCAGGTTTTGTATGTCTGGGATCATCTCTCCCCTTTCCTTAAAACGGTCATATCTAGTCATACGCAAAAGTGTTAAATTTTCGTAAAACTTATTTCCTACCTCGTCATAAATGATGAATTTTAAATAGAGAAAACATATTTTCTCAATAAGACTAATCATACGTACGTACAATCCATCTTTGGATCTAGATGCATCTCTAGATATTACCAGATCCCAGACACCATTAACGCAGTTGAAGAGGGGATTAGATACGATTAAACCCCCGTCACAGATTCTATCTGCTGTATAGAATACTTTCCACACAATCGATGCATGCCTAAGTTCTTTTTCCAGGAAGTAGGTTTTGTGAAAAACATGAAAAGTATCAGTTTCAGGAACGCTCATTGTTCAAGTTTATTAATCACACACATTCCATAAACACAAACTTGTGAAGTTAATGAAATAGCAAGTTATTACTATTGCGCAACTAGTACAAAAACTATACAAAGACACGGGAGGCACTTGAAGAGAACTTGATGTGTATGCAACCTAGAGCAAACAGATATCTGTTTTACTGGTGGCAACACGTACCAGGCGCCAGGTAAGAAACACGGTTTCATCGAAGGGCGCCATTATCTCTTTGTTATATTTATTTGTTAACTGACAAGCAGCGGCGACAACCTAATATTTTATTAGGGGGAAAATAGGAAACGATTGACGCTTCAAATGAAGTTTTGTTTATATTATGATTATTTTTCAAATGACTATTATTTATTTTTGAAGCTGCGTTTTAGGCAGCAGTATTATTTACTATGGTTTTCGGAAAAACTAACAATTTTTTATGGGATTCTTCATTCCGCTTTCGTTTTTAAAAATAAACATCAAAAACTTAGCTTGTTTTTTTTTCCCCTCTGAAACCTGAGGAAATTTTTTAAAGAAAACGTGAAAGGGAAAAATATGTTTTAGTACTTCCTATTTAAATTTTAAATTCAAGCGATTCTTACTTTATTATTATGCCATGACATATGATATTTTGCGAATATTACATGGCATAATAATAAAATTAGACTAGCTTAAATTTTTTAATTTTAAATTTTAATCGGAAAAATACGAAAATAACAAATACACAAAATTAAAAAATTAAAAGAAAGCTGTATTTGAAAACAACTGTTTCGCTACACTCAGGCTCATCATTTAGGGGTTCACGAGCAGGCAATTACCCCTCCTCCTGACTTTGCGAGCTTCATGTATGTACATCAGGGCAGTGGCAGATACAAGGAATCAACCCCCAACCACGGGGAAACTTTTGAATGTTTACTTGAAATAATATAAAAAAATGTCGAAACCATGAGAAAAAGTAAATATCTTTTTAAGTTCAAATTTTTTTTGGGCATTACATTAAGTGTTGGAGATACAAAGAAGGGGGGGGGGAGGTCCATGGAAGTCATGAAGCCCCCCTCCCAATCTGCGACAACATTTTTTAGTCTGTTATACGGTTCATTGCATTTGAGTAGTGAGTAGTGAATGACTGCTTGAAAACGAAAGAAAAGAACACCTGACCGATGCCACAGCCGCCTGCCTTGTCTAGTGGTCAGAGATGCCTGACTGCGACAGGAAGATCCGGGTTCGAATCCCGGTTTGGGCATGGACGTACTTTCTATCCCCTGTCCTTTCTTTGTGACAATGTGTTGTTGTGCTGTTAATGGTTGCCTACCCTATAAACGGGTCCTTATGGCATGTGTGTACTGTAGAAGTCGGACTTCACACCAAATTACGGTAGAGCTGGAAAAGTGAAGCAGCGCACCCCATATTGCCGGGTTAGCTGGCACACGACAACAACCGACACCAGAGAGAATAAATAATTTTTGAATTCCGTTTTTTTTTTTGGGGTATTACATGTCACTTTTCCGGTTATATGTAGGCAGTAAATTAGCTCTGCTTAAGACAATCTCTTCTCCGCGGCTTTATCTCCAGGCGCTAGTATAACGAAAAGAAGTGTTCGCTGTTTTTGAACAAATTTAATCGCTGATAGTTATTGCAATGTGTCAATATTTTTTATGTAAAGTCTCTGTAGATTCATTTTTTTCTGTAGTGATTTTCAAGAGCGCCCATATGCAAAATTTTAATGAGGGGGGGGGGGGCTCAAAAATTTTCCCTGTGGTTTAGCAGAATATTTTCCCCATGGAAATCTATTTCAGTACATATTAGAGATATTAAAATTTGACCTTTTTATTAACTTATTCAAATATGACTGGAAAGATTTTTTTATACATTTTTGTAAAAAAGAAAGCACTAAAACCATGGAAGTTCTCATTTCTAATGGGGGGCTTGAGCCCCCCCCCCTTACCCACCTATATAGACGCCCTTGGTGATTTTTTACATAGTTTCGTTTTGTTCGTGCTGAGTTTATTTTTAAATGAGATGCAAATAGTTGGTTTAAATCAATGTTTCGGACTTAGTGTCGGGCAAGAAATGTAAAATTTTAGTATCACGGGACGCAGGAGCGTCCCGCCGTCAAGAGAACCAAACGTCAGCAGCCAACCAGCAAATCCACCGCCAAGAAAGACGAAAGAAAATAAAAGCGACCAAGAACAGTTTACATGACAGAACAAGTTGGGTTTTTTCACCCCTCTGTATCTCAGTCCCATGAAGACCCCCGGTGTGGATTTTTGGTATACTCAATCTCTAGTGGCCCCTGACGACGTAAACCAAAATACAATCCCGAAATCGCTGTTCAAAAAAGTGTTCGCTTTCTTTGACAGGGCTACAGCTCAGACAAAAAGACGAATCAAGCTGAAATTTCGCACACACATTCCTTGGGCCCTATACTGATGTGCCTTTTGTGCCATTTGACCTCCCTCCCCCTTGTTTTTACCCCCCAAATCATACCTTCCCGGTGTTCTGCAGGAAATCCCGGGGCGGCTATGGTAATGATTTTTTGTATACCTATTCTTGGGGGGTCATTGAGGACATATACAAAAACTCAAACCCAGGGACATCATGGGCTGGAGTAATTAAAGTTTGAATATCACTAATTTCCCCAAATTCATGTGTACTTACTCTCAGCTTATATGGTTTGTTAATCTCTGATTGCAATTGCAATGTTAGAACAGATCTAAGACCTAATAATTGTTTAAAACTTGTCTTTGGAAATGAAATTCAATAAAGACTAATAAAACAGATCCAACAGTTGTAACTAGTGATGTGCCGGATCGTTAAAAAAGTAGATCCGCGGATACGAATACGGATCCGGATCATTAGTGTCAAGATCCGCGGATACGGATCTCATTTTTTTTTAAACTCAATTCAAATATCCAAGTGTAAAATTTGTTACGGAAGGTATTCCCGTCAGAATAATGGCAGTTTCTTCAAAAAATGTCAACTGCGGCAAAAATATAATCAAGACTAAGATTTACTCTTTAAAAAAATCTCCGTTGAAATTGAGGGAGAGTTGGAAGGAATGGGTCAGCGCTAGCTACTATTGGACAGGCTAGAAATAATTTTTCGCATTTTATTTCAGCATAAATGCAGCTCTGACCCATTCCACCGAACTTCTCCGACCGACGAAATACAGAGCCAGGAACAACACCTTTACAAACAGTAAATCCCATATCCGCCCCTGCATCTCCCTGTATATCTTTTTAAAAACTTTTATGAATAAATACATGGCGAAATAGGACGCTAGAATGGGGTTGTTTCCGTCAGTCAAAAGTACTAGTTTTAGTTACTCAAGTTGACAGAATGAGTAAAATAATAATATTAATAATAACATGGAGCGAAGAAAGTCTTATAAAACGATTTTTTGTCCTTCTGATTTGTAAAATGTAATGAAAACCCAAATTACCCCATGCTTTAAATCATTAACTACATGAAAACAAATTCTGATAAATTTTTCAATTCAATAACAAATTTAACATATATGATGTCTACATACCTGCAGAGTGTAAGTTTAATTAGCAGCATCATTTAGAAGTAGTTGGTTTCCCTTCCGTCTTTTTACGACAATAATGGTGTTGGCAAAAAATTTTCCGGTTTTTTGTTTTCAACACGTTTAATTTTTAATTATTTTTTTAAAATTTCCGATCTTTCAAACAAGGTGGGTTTTTTTATGACGTCACAAGTGATGAACTTTGGCGCGCTACTCCACTGACGCGCTGAATGCTGCCTACCGTGTTTCCAGATTATGATAATTCAGAAACGAATTAAACATTGCGCTCTACGCTTGCTATCAACTATATCGTTGTCAGTTCATGTGATTAAAGAAGCGAATTACATATTGTGCTCTGCGCAAATGGCATCAGTGGTGTTTCATCATTTTGATAAGTGATTGTAATATCGGTATACCGAATACCGGTATTTCGAAATATTTTGCAATTTCGTAATACCGATTAATTGTTGAGGTGATATACCGGTATTTTTGGTATTGGCTGAAAATAAAAAATAGTTTTAATATTAAACAGTTTTCAGTTTAACTTATTAGATATCTAATTTGATTCTAAATGTACATTTCTTTTATCATGATACAGTGCCAAAATCAATCTGTTGATGCAAAAATTTGATAAAGATAAAGATAAAATTTATTAACAAACAAAATACACATACATAACAGTAAGCAAAATTAAAAAAGTTAAAAAACTTACAAATTATAAAACATAAATTACAAACTTCATAACAAAACATTAAGAAAAACTTGACTATAGTTCAACACGAGTTAGTATTAAATTCAACACTAAAGAGCGCCAAAGGCACTGTCCGCAGTGTTTTTTAATTGGTTTAGTATGGAGTACAAACACAAATATGTATTAACAGAAATATTTACAAATTAATTTTACACAAGTAGTAAAAATTTTACACAGAACAATTATTGAACTGTTTGACTCCGGAAAAAAAAACACAATAACTCGCATTGAAACATTCAATAGTATAAAAATTACAATACAAAATCCCCCAAACCCCCGGTTGGCAAGTCAGTATATTTTATCAGCTAAAAGTTAATTATTGATAGAATGTCATTATTTTGTATATATTCGTTGACCCCTTGTTTATATTTTTTAAAGTTCTTCTCATTCCTAACATCTTCCGTTAGTTCATTAAACAGCCGCGGTGCCAAGTAAAAGAATTGCTTTTTAATAATCGTTTTATTTGGTTTTATAACTTTATATTGTTTATCTGAAATTCGAGTATTATATTGTTTTTCATTAATTTCAAACCAGTTATTGTTGTTATGCAAAAAATACAATATTCTCTGTGCATATATTTCTCTGATATTATAGATTTTCTCTGACTTTTGTAAAATAGTATCGTTTTTATTAAGTTCTTGTTTAGATCCATAAATTATTTTCAAAATTTTTGCATAAGTTCTATTTAAATTGGTAAGATTTGTTTCATAATCACCTCCCCATGCACAAATACCATACGTAATTATTGAGTTAATCCAAGCATAAAATAAACATCTAAGAAACTTTTTCCCAACTATATTTCTCAATAGATAGAGCCAATGTATTCTACCTCTTAATTTCTTCACAAGTTTATCAGTATGGCATTTCCATTTAAAATTTTCACTAAAAGTTATACCTAAATAATTTATACTTTCGACTCTTTCTATGGTAGGGCAGTTACAGTTATTTGTGCAGTTACATGTTGGTTCGTGATATTTTATGCCTAAATCAATTTTATTAATTCCATTCTTTTTTAAATCAAACTTTATGTATTTTGTTTTATTTATATTAAGAGATACATATTGTCAGTTAACCATTTATTTATAGTAGTTAAATCAAGTTCCATTTGGTTTTTTTATATCATTAATGCTCTTTGCAGAATATGTTAATGCTGTATCATCTGCATATAGAGTAATTGTACCGTATAATTTAATGTATGACATGTCATTAATATATATTAAAAAAAGTAATGGACCTAAAATTGATCCCTAAGGGACTCCCGTTTTTGTTGTTTTATATTTGCTTATACAGTTATTTAGTTTTGTTGCTTGTTTTCTGTCCGTGAGATAGGATAATATCCATTTGTAAGGTATTCCTCTTATTCCAACATTGTATAACTTTTTTTATCAAAATTAGAGACGTACCGAGTACTCGGTAACTACTCGGTACTCGGCCTACTCGGCCAATTTGCCGAGTACTCGGTACTCGGCCAAATTCTGATCAGATACTCGGCCAATACCGAGTAGTTGCAAAAAATTGAATATTGTCCAAGACAGATACTAAAATTTATTTAAAAAAAAGAGCAAGCATTATATTCTGCAATCATTTACAATTTAAATTTATAAGTCAAATTTAAATTTTGAGAATAATGAAGTTGGTAATGCTTCAATGGAATAAATCTTTATTTTAATGTCCCCAAAGTTAATAAAACTTATTTATTAAAAATTACGCAAAAAGGTAAGTATAGAAAATATGGAATTTTTATATTAAAAATGGATTTTTGCTACAAATAAAAATTAGTTATAAAAAATGTAAAAATACCTTTGCTTAAAAAATAAAAGGAAATAAAACAACATTAAAAGCACAGTGCAGGAACACTGCAGACACATGTTTTGGCATTGCAAGGAATTCCTTTTTCAATGCACAAAATGGGAGCTCGTAGATTTAAAGGCATCCGACAAAAGTCGGATTTTTTTGTTGAATGTCTTTACGTTCTTTAGCTCACATGTTATGCACTGAAAAAGACATTCCTTGTAACGGGAGGTGGGTGGGGGGTGGGGGGGTGCAGAAACACATGTCTGCAGTGTTCCTGCACATATGTTTTATCTGCTTTTAAAAATTATTTATGTTTGATGGACTAGAACTATAATTGATTGGTATACAGTGAAACCCCTCCTAACGGACACCCCTCAAAGGCGGACACCCCTCTTATGCGGACAATTTTTAATTCCACAGTTCCAATGCAAATAACATTATTAAACCTCTGTCCTGCGGACACCTCTATATTGTGGACAAAAAAATTTGCTCCGTTAGTGTCCGCATTAGAGGGATTTTACTGTAATTTGTTTTAATTCCAACTTGATTAATCATACCTTTTATTTATTTTTGATTTAAAAAATATTTTTCTTTGTAAAATTTTTGACACAAACAAAATTGTATATATAATGCATAATTAAATTTCAGCAGGAATTTAGTTTTAAAAACTATTATATGGACAAGGAGGTCTATACTACTATTCCAATAAGTTCGAAATTCATCAGATGTGTGTCGGTGGTTTTTCTTAAAGCATAATTGATACTTGGTAACTCAGCCGAGTAGTGAAAGGCCGAGTACTCGGTAACTCGGTACTCGGCCGAGTAGTGAAAGGCCGAGTACTCGGTACTCGGCTACTCGGCCAAAGTGCTACTCGGTACGTCTCTAATCAAAATCTTTATGCTTACACTGTCAAATGCTTTACGTAAATCCAAGAATTCTGCTGAAGTTTCATAGTTTTCGTTAATGTTCGCATAAATTTCACCTGCTAATTTTAATACAGCTTTTTCAGTATTTCTGTTTTGCCTAAATCCGTATTGTGCGTTATGGAAAAAATCACATTTTTCTAAGAAATTCATCAACTGAGAGCTATAACATTTTTCCAATAATTTTGAGAATATTGGAAGAACTGAGATAGGTCTGAAATTATTACAGTCATCTTTAGCACCTGATTTGTGTATCGGTGTAATTATTGCTTTTTTTTAGATCTTCTATGAATTCCCCTCTTTGTAGACTAATATTAATGATTTTTGTCACAATTTCTATATGATAATTAGCAATTATCTTAAGTGCATTACTTGTAATTCCGTCATGTCCCGGTGTTTTGTCATTTTGCATATTATCAATAATATTTTTAACCTTACTTATTTCCATTGGGTAAATATACATAGAATTTGTTTGGTGTGTTATGTTATTATCATAGTTTGATGCTTTATCGCCGTTTATTTCCACACAACAATTTATAAAAAAAGTCATTAAATTTTTCAACTAGTTCATTGCTACTATCTACATCGATGGAATTCTTATTCTTAATCCCTGTAATATCTTTAATAATATTCCATTGTTTTCTTCCACCTTTTCCAGCATGGACAAATTTTTTATGAAAAAAATCCTCTTTTTCTTTCTTAATCAACTTTTTTAATTGTTTATTGTATTCTTTATAATTATTTTTGGCTTCAAAAAATCGAAATAACAGAATATCATTAACTAACAGTAGCGGAAAGATTGTAAAATGGTATTTTCATTACAAAATGGTGAGATGAATCGCACTTTCGTGCGCTTATGTACACCAGGTTTTTATTTTTGTTATTTCTGTGGTCACTCAGTTTCTGGCGGTTGGCGAACCCCTTAAGTACTAAGTAATAAATAACAAGCGAAAAAAAAGCATGTGCGCGCACACACACACATACACATAGATAACAAAATTTAGCAGATTTTTTTCAGTTTGATGCTGCTCCATAATGAACAATACGAGCGGAAACATAATTGCAAAAGAATTACAAATACTGTTACGAACTAAAATGATCGCTAAAAAATGAATGCAAAACAAATTCACCCAAAAGTAAACACAGTGATTATTCTGCGTTGAGCTTCAATCAACTTTGAAAAAAATTTTAAAATGGAATTTTTGTGAGGCAAAGAGGCTTAAAGTTAGACTTAAATTTTTATACGCAAGGTTATATTTATCTCTATCACTAAATCAAAAGTCAATTGAAGAATTATCTTGAAAATACCTTTCAGGGAGCTGCCTCAGATTAACTAAATGAACTTTTTTTCTTACAGTAAAATGAGAAAGATCTCTAGGTTTAAGTCTTCTCGAAAAGGACTATGGGCATAGCTTTTTGATAAGGATATAACGCGCACATTAATCGTTTGATTGCTGAAGAATTTTCTTGTAATTATGCTATAAGTGTGGAGTGAAATATGTATATTAAAAAATAATAGAAGCGTCTTTTTTCAATATACGCATTTACTCTAATTTTTACACAAAAGGTGATTTTTAACAAAACAAATATTTTTTAGCTCACTTACTACAAAAGAATTTTTTTACACAAATTTCATAATTTCCTTATTTACATGTAGGGCAAATTAAGTTGCATGGTTAAATTCCGTGGATTTCTTTTTTTTTCTACTGCATAAACCTGACACTGCTAATTTTTCTAAAGTAATTAATTTTTCATAATTCCTGTGGTATTTTTGAGTAGCTAGCCATTCTTTCTATTTTACGACAATAAAACTCGAAGTAAATTGTAGTCAATGTAGTGTGAAAATTATAGCAACAAACAACAGCGCGATCTCACTTCTATGCATTTTTAACTCAATACTCGAGAAGAACGATGGCTCTTCGTCGGACTCAAATGGTAAAGAAACTAAACATCAAAATATTTTAGACGCGCGTATATGCTCCACGTAATGTGTTTATTAAGATTAATCAACTTTTCCGATTAAAAGCTTCTGATGAAGCAAATGCTTTCAAATTCTTTCATCTGAGGACATTGTATTCAAAAGTAGAGCTTCTTCAGCATGACTTCAGGACTATCATTCTCAATAAAAGCGCTAAAACCGGCGCTTTTGCAATGACAGGCTAAATTCTTTAAATGTAAAATGCGTCAGCAAGTATGCAATGCATTTTCAGGTTAAGAGTATCGAATGTGCAAGAGACAAATGAAAAAAAAAGGAGCAAAATTTGCTTGAAACTGCTTGAACATGAGACTTCATCAGAAACAGACATGTTAAAACTCCGCCATTACAAAAAGTTTTCGTGAACCCCCTGAAACCTTTCGTGAATCCCCAGGGGTTCGCGAACCACCGGTTGAGAACCTCTGATCTAGACTGAATGTTTTTTCGACAGTTTTTTTTTATATATATCATGCGATACTATTTTTTTTAAAGCATGCCATACATATTAGGAATTCTGTTATTATGTATTACACTGTTCATTCTTTGTAAAACAAGAAAAAAAGAGCTCATCAATCCTAATACGATTTTAGCCTTCCAAACGCAAATGAAATACAATTCCTGCCAAAACACTTGACCGCGCAATTTCTGATGTAGGATATCGACTTGGAAAATATTACGTCAGAATGGGTTTGATCTCCCCACCGCCACCCCTCTAAAGTAAGAGTATGTAGACACTTAACCCCCCCCCCCGGCACCCATACATAATGAATGGCCCACAACGAGAGGCTGTGTCAGCCTAGCCAGAAACTAGGGGTCCAGACCTTGGGGGGGGGGGCAGTATTAGTCATTGAACTATAAGTAAGTATAGTACTTTCCTATAGTTCAATGGTATTAGTAATATGGGGGAAAGCACTTGGTGACCAAACTGGCAAGGGGTCCTGCTGGCTCTCGGCGGTCCTTGTTCGTCTTTGCTTTGCATTTATATTGCGACCTCGCGTACAATAGAACGTTGAACTATGTGCGTCAAACTTGTTCTATAAAGACGTAATTTTCTTTTTGTTTTTTGAAATCAGTAACCCCCCCCCCCTTGCCAGTTTGGTCACCAAGTGCATTCCCCCATATTACTAATACCATTGAACTATAGGAAAGTACTATACTTACTTATAGTTCAATGACTAATACTACCCCCCCCCCCCCAAGGTCTGGACCCCTAGTTTCTGGTTAGGCTGACACAGCCTAAGTTGTGGGCCATTCATTAATTATGTATGGGTGCCGGGGGGGGGGGTAAAGTGTCTACATACCCTTACTTTAGAGGGGTGGCGGTGGGGAGATCAAACCAATTTCAATACGAGTCGGCGCGGGGCCCCGTGCGGCTGCACTGCCCTGGAGCCACCCCTGCGTCAGGCAAACGTACCTATAGCTTATTTGTTAGCAACAAAAATTAATCTAAGACCGGATCTTATTTTTGGAAAGACAGAGTGTATTATCAATACAAAAATAATAAAAGAAGTTACACTGTTTGAAGCAATTCCGAAAATTCGGGTGATAAAAGAAAAGTAACATAAATAAATCAAAATATAAAATGTTAATGAATCAAAAAATCCAAGGCCATTCCAGAATATTGCATGGTTTTGATTTGCAACGATTCTTTTTATGGATGAATTTTAAACCCAAAAAGATAATTTATTCTATTTGTGTCTTCTTCTCAGATGATTCAGTAAGTATTTAATGAAGATAGAGCTACTCAATCCCATCTGTTCAATCTCATTCTTTCCGCGTCCTTAGTAAGCAGAAAAGAAAGAATGCGCAATTCCGTGCGGTGTGAATAAGTTCCGCAGCCGGAGCTATTTCGCCTTCCCTGATTGGTTGAAGTAGGAATAATTTGAAAAATTCTTTTATCCAAATTCGGTATGTATGAAAGTTCTTTAACGTATCCTTTTGAAAATTGTTGAGCTCAAAAATGATAAAAATTATTCTTCAAACAATAAAAAAGCATTATTTTGAGTATCACGTTCGCTTTTAAATTGATTTGTGATGCCGCACTTGTCAAGCTACAAGTTTCAGAACCATCCATGACTTGTGAGAATTGCAATTACTCCAAATCTTGTTAAATTTTTATATAATCGAACTTAAGTGCGATGAGCGTTCCTGAAACTGATACGTTTTATGTTTCTCATAAAACGCACTTAGTGGGAAAAGAACTTTTTCAAGCATCTGGTATATGGAAAGTTTTCCGTATAAAAGAGCGAGTCTGTGAAAATGATAAAAGAGTTTCTAGTCCCCTTTTTCATTGCGGTAACGTTGTCTGGGATTTGAGCCTGATAAAAACGCCTGAAAATACCACTGCAACAAACCAGAGGGGGTTTTCTAGCGGTACTAGTGCACCCGCTGCTACATCTTTCGCATTTCATTTACGAAAGTTTAGTTCTGTAAGCTCCACTTCCTATGTTTATTTCAAAATCGTAGTTTTCGATGAAGAAGGAAATAAATTTTACGAAGCCCTTCAATATTTTTCTTATACTTACTGTACAGAGAGTAATAGGCTCGAGAAGATGATTTTAAACATACATAACCTGACAAAAAGTGCTAAGCAATCTGCGACTATCTATTTTGATCTCCTTGCAGAAAAAGAAAACAACGATGAAGCGTCATTTAAAGAAACAATCAAGCTTGTGCAAGGTAAGGATATTTTTATCAATGTTTTTTTTTATTTTTAATTCTGATAAAATATTCTTTGCATGAAGTAAGCTACACTTTAGTTGACAAGGGCGGATTCAGGGGAGGGCCAAGGGTCATCTAACCCCCCCGTGATACGAAATAGTTTTCATTAGTTACTTAGCCATTAGCAATACGTAGGAGAAAGTATCGGTATAATGGAAAAACGTTCCTGTAAAATAAATTTAAAATCTTTTTTCCCTGTATTTAGTATTATTGTTGTTGAACTTCAATTTTGTTGAAACTAAAAGCTTAAGCAATGATTAGCCTTTTCAGGCCTAACTAAAGAAAATATAAAGAAATTCTATTTAAAAAATGAAATAATTCCAGGAAAAAGTTAAGCTTAAATTTGGGTGCAAATTTAAAGGGGTACGAGCATGCAATAAAAAAAAAATGAAACTTGCTGTTTACATTCCTGCTCTCTTTTAAGTTCACATTTTGATTGCATTGTAAAAAGATTCCATTTACAATGCTAACTCTGAAATGCGTGTCTGCAATGTTTTGCCAGTTTGCCTATCATCTTTGCTTCAACAAGCAGGCCCGGATTACCCAATAGGCCACCCGAGGCCCTGGCCTAGGGGCGCAAGCCGAAAAGGGCTCACATCATGGAGAAAAAATAAAAAATAAACAGTTTGTTGAAAAAAAAATGTGTCGCGCTAGTATATATGATATCTTCGAATGTGGGGATCAGATCTGGGATTTTTTAGTCCCTTTATCTTGTTATCTATCCAATAGAGAGAGCAGGACCGCGCCGTCCCTATGTGCAAGGTCGTGCGGAGCACGACGGCGCCAGAGCCAAAAAGGCGCCGAGCTCTACCGATCAAAAATGCTTCAAATGAAGGGAAAATAAACTCCAACCGAAAAATGGAATTCTTTATTATATCCAATGGAGGCAGTGAAATTATGCTCATTGAAACAATTAAATTCGATATGTCTATATTACACAAAGTTGAGCATACGAGAAGCAAGAAATTTGCTTATCCCCATTTTGTTTCTTGCGGTGAATATCCTCTATTATAATTTGTGCAAATATAGTCTTTTTGTGATTTTTAATTCGGTGTGGTTCCACTGTTCATGTTATCATACATGGAAAAAAAATACGGTAAACACATTTGCATGTGCGTAATATTTACATATTGTAGACAATTATTTAGGTTAATTTTTTTAGTTCCGGAAATTAACGAGTAGACCATAATTACTCGATTCTCCTCCCTCTTTTTTATCTCTTTAACTATTTGTGCATTTAATATTACTAAAAAAAAAAAAAAAACTTATGGAGAGACTATGTACTTATTTTGGATCAAAAATTCAATGCCTTTTGAAATGGTTCCGTATTTTAGAATTTTTGATTTTACTGGAAATGATTTTAGTTTCAGATTTTAAGGGGAATTATCCTCTACTTCAATTTAGTAATCTATTCAGTACTCTGTTGTCGTGTTTTGACGGGCCAAACACTTTGAATAATTGTTTTTCAATTAGGAGATATTGAGAAATTTAGAGCGGTGTTATATAACTTTGATATTTAAAATACTTCCTTTTCCCAAAAACGTATTAGCATATCAAAGACAGAGTTCGTCAAACCGGGCCCAGCCAGAAAAAACCCGCCTGATTTTTTTCGGGCAGGCATACTTGAAAAAACGCAGTATCTCAGTAAAGTGAGTTTTTCACAATTTTCTATATTTTGAAACATTTTCTTCAGAAACAAACTAAATATTGATCAATATGGAGTTTAGAAATAGATATCTTGCTTTCTGGACAGCTTATCAAGTATTAGAAATTTAAGCTGCATACAAGCTAGCAATAATTATTTCGATCACATTCCAAGATTTTTTTAAACTGTTGGTGTAAAATGCTTTGATTAACTGTAACTGACTATCTCTTTTTTAACGGCATCTCAATGCAAGGTTTCCAAGAGAAAAAGTCAGATTCCAAAAGTTAATTTCAATCGCCCCTGCCTTACATGTTCAAATACTCGAAATAACTTCGAGATATGAAACAAAAACGTACACTGTGTTCCAAAATTGAAAATTTATAGATTATTTTTCTTTAATTAAATTAACTGTCAAACGTATGTTTTTCCATATTACATTTATCTACACAACCTGTCTTCAGGAGTTAACTATATTTTACTTGAACGCCACTGCATAAAGGCGCTCAAAAGACGTTAGCACGACGGCGCTGATCAGGCTTGGCGCGGCCCTGAGAGAGAGAGAACTATTTGACTAATTTAAATAAGTTTAAAAACTTGAAATTAATCAAAATGTGATTTAATCGTTAGAGACTAGCCTTTGGAGAGTAAAAACATGCTTCAGTTTTAAAATTCTTGAAAATTTAAAACAGTGCTGATGTTAAGTCATATGACTTGAATCGATGTATGAGGAGCGTTCAGAGAACACAAGGAGATCAGTGGAGAAAGGAGAGCGCTTATTGGCTCAAGGAGGTTGGCAAGGGAAAGCAGCGCCATCGGATTTTTGTAGTCAATGAGGTTAGAGATGTAGTGAATTTGGTCAGCAATTTCTTTATTAACGCGAGGGTGAAGTTTTGTAAAGAAATTTGTTGAATAATTTCGAATGTATTTTGAAATTGATTCTATAGCAAGGTCTTGTGCTATTTCCCACATATGTTGGAATATTGGTGATAAGCCGTAGCATTTTGTTTTGATAATCTTGAAGAGCTTTAATGTGGGTTTTAGCTGCATATCCCCAAATTTCTATAGCATATAGTAGTTTGGGACGAATAATAGTTGTATTGATTAGTCTTTTATTGAATAGGCTTAGGCTTGGGCTCACGAGCAGTGGGTAATTTGTAACATTTTTTTTCTTTACACTCATTAAGTTTGGAGAGCGCATGACCTCTGAAATTTAGGTTTTGATCGAGTGTTACTCCTAGATATTTTACCGAATCGGAGTAATCGATATCGTCGTTAAAAAGCTTCATTTTGTCAGGGTAATAAACGACTTTTCCGCGGGAAAAGTATAAAAGTTTGGTTTTATCTGTAGGTCTATTTACATCGAATCTCCACATAGGCGGATTTAGGCTGTGAATTCTGGGGGTGCAACATTTACAGGGATCTAGGGGGAGGGGGAGGGCTTTCTTTTGAAAATTTACCTCAAAAATGCTGGTTTTTAATTGGTTTCAGAGTAAATTTTATAGCAGTTTACTGAAATGATGTGCAAGAACTTGAAACAGTTTTAATGGTTTTTGATAAAGTATATAACGATAGCCATGTTTTTTTGACTTTATTAGCCATAGTTATATCAAAGTAAAAGAAATTGTAATGATTGTACTTTGTACCCATAAATATTCAGTTACAGAGTATACAATTATTCAATAATACAGCATTGAATACTAAATAATTTAAGAAATGTGTTCATTTATCCTTTTTTGAGCAATCACGATTGCTTATTGTTCTCACTTGACTGTTTTGATGTCCTATCATTTTATTTTCCCACCGCCACCCTCCACATCATCACCGTCGACCGGCTCCTCACGGTGCTGCTCCTATAGCGAAAGTCGTCTCCAGGTTGCATCCATATCCTACACACACGCTCACACACACACACACACACACGCTCACACACACACACACACGCTCACACACACACACACACACACGCTCACACACACAACCACAAACACACACATACACAAGCACACATACACACAACTACCCATACACTCATGCCTGCACACAGACACAAACACATATGACTACACACATATGCACATACCAACTCCCACACACACATTCATATACACAACTACCCACACACTTATGCCAGCACACAGACACAAACACACATGCCTACACACACATACACATGCGCCCTACACACAAACACACATACCCCCCACACACAAACAAACACGCCTACATACACACACTCGTGACTGCGAAAAACATAATTTGAATTCAAGGTGTCAAAATTCAAATTAATTTTTTTTTCTTTTCAAATGGATAAAAGTACTCTTCTTCTTTATACGCTGCACAATTTCTCTCGCACTGGCGAAGTTCGGTGACACACGCAGGTTACACGATAAACTGCTGATTATTGTATTTTTGAGTTTGTTTTCAAACAAATTAACTTGGATTGTAGGTTAGAGATTTTCTAAATTGCGTGTCCTGATGAAAAATCATTAAACAAAAATGTCAGGGCTGCGGCGCACTCCCTGGCACCCCCCGTAAATCCGCCTATGAATCTCCATCTCGTGAACCAAGTCTGTAATGCTCTGGAGCATAAGGTGTAAAATATCATGGTCAGAGGGACAGGCAAGAAGTGCCGTGTCGTCAGCAAACATAGAAATAATTGTGTTTCTATAGCAGGGAACATCGTGGGTGTATATGTTATATAACGTAGGAGAAAGGGCTGCACCTTGTGGCAAGCCAGGAATGATGGGATATTTATTGGACATAATTTTTCTTATTCTAACATGGAATGTTCTTTTTCCCAGAAAGGAAGTAACACTTTTAATAATGTAACTAGGAAAACCTAGTTTGATCATTTTATAAATAAGCCCCTTGTGCCAGACTTTGTCAAAGGCCTTTGAGATATCGAGAAAAAGTCCAATGGTACGGATTTTTTTCCGTAATCCGTCCGTAATATAATTAGTGACTCTAAGGAGTTGGTGTTTTGTAGAGTGTTTACTCTTAAAGCCAAATTGATGTTTTGGAATTATGTTATTAGCGTCGATATGTATATAAATTCTATGGAGAATTATTTTTTCAAAGAGCTTCGACAAAGTAGAGACTTATTGGGCGATAATTTTGAGGGAAGCTAGGGTGAGCTTTTGGTTTGAGAATAGGAGCTATGAGAGCATTTTTCCATGATTTCGGAAAATACCCAAATAAAAGGCAAATATTATAAATGTGAACTATATATAACAAAATGGTGATAAGGAGGTTTTCAATTATGACATTATTAATGCCATCTTCCCCAGGACTTTAGTGGAAGCAAAATTCAACTAGAATAGATTGCAACCAGTCCGTCAGGCAGAAAAAAAAAAAAAAGCAATTGGAGGATAGGGAAGGAGTGTAATGATTGAGTCGAGTTCCTTTTCTGGTCAAAGCAGATAATTTTCATTATCTTTGATTTGAACTAGAGACGTACCGAGTACTCGGTAACTACTCGGTACTCGGCCTACTCGGCCAATATGCCGAGTACTCGGTACTCGGCCAAATTTTGATCAGATACTCGGCCAATACCGAGTAGTTGCAAAAAATTGAATGTATTAAAATTTACAAAAAAGCTCAAGCATATATAATTTTCTTCAACCATTTACAATTCAAATTTAAATTTTGAGAATAATGAAGTTTGAAATACTTCAATGGAGTAAATCTTGGCTCGAATGTCTCGAAAGTTAGTAAAACTTTTTTGTTAAAAATTGTGCAAATATGGAATTTTTGCCACAAACTAAAATTAGTTATAAGATATATAAAAATACCTTAGCTTTAAAAATAAAAGGAAATAAAACAACGTTAGAAGCACAGTGCAGGATCACTGCAGACACGTGTTTTGGCGTTACGAGGAATTTCTTTTTCAATGAACAAAATGTGAGCTCGTTGATTTAAAGGCAACCAGCAAAAGTCGAATTTTTTGTCGTATGCCTTTACATTCTTTAGTTCACATGTTATGCACTGAAAAGACGATCCCTGTAACACAGAAAAACGTGTCTGCAGTGTTCCTGCACATTTGTTTTTTTGCTTTTAAAAATTATTTATGTTTAGCGAACTAGACCTATAATGAATAAATTTGTATAATTTGTTTTAATTCCAACTTGATAAGTCATACTTTTTATTTATTCATTTTTAGTTTAAAAAATATTATTTTTGCAAAATTTTGTAGTTAAATTTCAGCAGGAATTTAGTTTAAATACTATTATATGGACAAGGAGGTCTATACTACTATTTCAATAAGTTCAAAATTCATCGGTGTGTGTCGGTGGTCCTTCTTTCAACATAATTAGTACTAGGAAACTCGGCCGAGTAGTGAAAGGCCGAGTTACTCGGTAACTCGGTACTCGGCCGAGTAGTAAAAGGCCGAGTACTCGGTACTCGGCTACTCGGCCAAAGTGCTACTCGGTACGTCTCTAATTTGAACAATAATTTGTTAAAAACATAGCTTTTCCCAGGAGCGGACTGGATCCTTCAAGAAGGCGTCAACCTTGACTCCCAAAGGGCGCACGGGTTCGAAGACGCCAAAAAAAAAAAAAAAAAAAAAAAGAAACCGCATAGGTTCGAGAGCTGGAGGGCGTAGATTTCTAGGTGGGCGCTGCTGCCTTTGTAAAGGTGAAAAAACTTATTAGAAGTAAGTCACACACAGGAAAACTAGTAAAAACCATGACCTAGAAAAGGTTCAGTTATAAAACTGGTTACTGAAACAATGTTTCTCTTGATGTCTTTAAAATACGTCAGTATGTGTTTCGCAATTCATAATTTATCAATTCATACTTGTTTATAACTGCCAATCATCAGGGGTGGCCAAAGTTAAAATTTTTGGGAGAGGGGAAATTATCAATTTACCGAATAAAACTTAAAATCTCACCGAATGACAAAATACGAGCACGCACACGTACAAACATCTAACGAAAAGAAAAATTAGACATCCTATTTTACACAAAATATTAAACATGGACTGCTTTAATTCTCTACACACACTTGCATTGCATTCAAGTTCCTAACAATAATTTATTATACGCAGTTTTATGTAATATTATGTATAATGATGTTTTCCGGGACCTGAAGGAAACCGGCCGGGACACCGGGACTTAGTCTAAAATCCAGGACTGTCCCGGTCAAACCGGGACGTCTGGCAAGCCTATTCAAAGCGTCCAAAAGATTTTTTTTTCGGGGCTAAAAGCGTTTGCTTTTCAAACAGACAAAAATTTGAAAGGAAAATTTGAAAATTCCATTAAGGAAAAACTAAAACAGTTACATATTTTTGGAAAAGAAAAAGTGGGTCATGATGTTTTACAACATATTTTTAAAAATGAAAAAAATAATATGGATAAATCAAAACAGGGGGAGGGAGAAGTTTTCTAAGTCTATCCCCATCTTTTTACGTCACCAAAGGTAACCTAAAATTACATTTTTATAACTTTAATTGAAAAATTTCTGAGGAGATTCCATGAACCCGCTTCATCTTCAAGATTATGTAAACTTGTTTTTTTATGAAACATCAATTTCAAGAAGTTTGCAAGTGAGACTCAACGAACCACGTCCCTTCCCACAACGTCATATCAAAGATGACCTTCAACTGCGCATTTAGGACCTAAACATCAAAATTTCCTGGGAAAGGTCCTAAACACTCATTATCTCCCAAATACCATTAAAGAGAGCAGAGAGCAAACAATTTCGTGTATAGGACCTCAACTCTAAACACTTGTGCAGGAGTGCCCTTGCCCTCAACCCCCCCCCCTCTCGTGTTCCATTTTGAAGATGGTCTAAAATTTCAAACCTTTTCCAGAGGAGATTCCCAAACCCTACCCAGTCACCCAGTATTAGAGGTCCTACCAATGCATAGAGTTTTCATTTCGAATTTTTTTTTAGGGGAAAGATCTCTATAACGGGGGGGCCCCCACCTTCACATCGTATCAGATAGTCTAAAACTTTGTTTTTAGGAACTTTAATTCGGAAACTTAGCTAGAGAGTGATCTTAATTTCAGCCCTCCTCCTACCTTATTAAAAATTGTATAAGATTTTGTTTTTAGGACCTCAATTTTGAATTTCTTTCCTGAGAGCGCCCCCGATTTCAGCTCTTCTACAACATTATTGACATCGTCCAAAATTTTGTTTTTACGACTTTAATTTCGAAACAACTACGGAAGAGAGTAACCGAACCCTATTCCTTCTCGTAATGTGATGAGATGGTTTCCAATTGCGTATTTATGTTTTCAATTTTGAAACCTTTCCGGGGAAGAACGGTTAAACCCCATCTATGTCAGGACGTCATAAAAGATGTCCTACAAATTTTTGGTTTTTAGTTTCAAAATGTTTCCTCGCTCGAGTCACCAATCGCCCTGCATCAAAAAAAAAAAAAAGATCGAAAAAAGTTGCGCTTTTGGACCTCAACTTACATGTGCTGTACATTTGAAGCTAGGGTTCCTACTCCATAAAAGTAAGGGCGCACCCCCCTCAAGATTGTGTAGACCCCCAAAAGCAAGAGCCCCCCTCAAATTGAGAAAAATACCCCTCAAGACAACCTCTTCTAAAAATTTCAATGGCGCAGTCTGCCTCATGACCCTCTCCCCCCCCCCTCGGTAGACACCCCTGGTAGAAGCTAGAAACGTAACTGCTCTATGACACTGACTCATCATCCTAATAATGTTCATGCTGCCCTTACACTAGATTGGTGGTCTAATACTTTAAAAAAAATAACTTATATTTTTTGCTGAAATTCTGAAAGTGATACGGATAATCAGCGATTCAGATAGTTGGAGTTAGGATAACTCGAGTTCTATTGTATATCCATTGCTCTAAAGAAGGTTCAAATTATACTTTGTTTTTTCTTCCACTTTACTGACCACTAAAACTTGACCCCCCCCCCCCCCTTACAGAAATTTCTGGATCCGACCCTGTTTGTGGAAATACAACTTTTGATGATTGATTTTTTTGCAGTGTGAATCTGAACTTGGTTCCCCCCCCCCCCTGGATTCAAGGCCGTAGCCAGGATTTTGTTTCGGAGGGGGGGGGGGGATTTTCGAAGCCTTTAAAAACGCATTTGGGACTGTCCCGGAAAAATTTTGTTATTTAAGTTTTAAAAACACAATTTTGGGACAGATGTTGACATGTTAGAGAAGAAGAGGTGGGTAGCTCTAATTCGGAAATTTTTTGAAGTTATAAGGCCTATACTTGATGACGCTGGGGGAGACGAGAAGGTTCGGGGGTTCTCAAATTTTTGACAAAAAGACTTTAAAAAACGCAAACGCCATTACAACTTTTCTTTGGGTGAGTTTACGGGACGGAGATGGAAATTTTAAGAGCTTTCCCTTCGTAGAACACATTCTAAAGTTCTTTTCGGCAACGTTAGACAAGGGAAAGAGGTACCTTAGGGAAATTTGTTTGCATTCGAAGTCCAAGAAATCTGATTTCGATTGGTACGATGGCATAAGCTGCCGGTAATCGGTAGCTGTCCTCCAGTAAATTTTCGAAATTAAAATTCTGAAAATGCAATTCGAAATTTTTCCAAATTTAATGGCCCAAAAACGCAATTTTTGAACTAACTTTAGTCTTGTCAAAGGAGTTAAAACTTTCCTTTGGATCGGCGGTGTTTTTATCGCATAGGGCCATTCCGAAGTCAAAAAGTAACTAGGTGTATTCCAAGGCTTCGTTTTTTTTCTCCATCACATGTGTCGTAAATACGCTTCTCCCCCAGAAGGATTTGTGGTTTTTAAAAATGCATTAATGACGATCTTTGGTAATGTTGGGGAAGACGAGGTTTGAGGGTGCTCCCCCGCCCATTTGTCGAAATTGCAATTGTAAAACCGCAATTGTTATATCCTCTAATTATGCTAATAGTAGGACAGTTCAGGAGCTCCCCAATTAAATTTTTTAAATTGTAGTCTAAAAACGCAGTTTTAGAGGATTTTTAATGGTGGTAAGGATAGATTAAAAGCCCCAACCCTGGAAATTTTCTTAAATAGTAGTTTTAAAAATGCATTTCGGACAATTTTTTGGCAATGCAAGGGAAAGAGACGTTCTTCTGCTCCTTTTATGAAATTGAATCTTTTAAAATACAATTGTCGCGCGATTGTCACTTCAGAGTTGAAGTCTGAAAAACGAAATTTTTGGCGATTTTTTTAGCTGAAGTGAAACTGAAAATTTCGGGGAGGGGGGGGGGGGAAGGGATGGATTCTGACCCCCTGAACCCCCCCCCCCGCTGGCTACGGCTTTGCCTGGGTTTTAAAATCTTAATGTAAACACGCATTTTGCTTGTTTATTGGTGTTTTCTCTGTAAAATGCATCGAGTTTTACAATGTATATTGTATTTACAATGCAATTGTGGTATTTGGTATTTTGCCCCATAATCTCCTGTAAAACAATAATTTACTGTTTTATTCATTGAGCTCCCGAGTGGAGAAGTTTTCGATACATGACAGGTGAAACCAGTGGTTGGAAGTAGCGACGCTAATGTAGTAGCTACATTTTCATTAGTTTGTAGTGTAGTGCACTACTCTTTAAAAACAAAAGTAGAGTAGCGTGCAGTTCGATAGAAAAAAAAAAGTAGTTTGTAGTTATTTCTAGAAATTACTTTTGAATATATTAAAAAAAAAAATTCAAACGAATCTGACTAGTGCAAGTCCTACGCGAGTAAAATTTGTACCAATCAGATTCGTAAGACTCTGAAAAATACAAGCTGACCTCCGACATATTATTTTGATGCCATACGTTCTATCTGTTTGAAGCCACTCTAGTTTCGCATTGAAACTTTCACATTTCCCCAATATTCGCCTTGAATAGAGCATGGCTTAGAAAGGAAAGAATAAACGATAACTGCCAATTTAGTGCCGCGTGTGTTTTCTGGCAGCAGAGAATGTACCGTGTATGAACATTTTAGATGTCAATGATATTATTGTGCCAAAATATCCGCCTAATATGGAAGCAAATTAAAAAGAAGGGGATGTTATTTAACTGCCCTGACTGGATAACAATAATTATTAATGTTACAGACACGTATGATACCGAAATTTTTCCGTTTCATGCAAACTTTGCCTGTCAAGCAAAAAGCTTTCGGTTATCACTGCCGTCCGCACGTGCAGTCGAATTTCAATTTACGCGAGGGATGCGTTCCAAAACTCCTCTCGTAGGTTGATATTTCACGTTGAGGAAAAGGGTATCTATACGATTTTTTATTAACATGCAAATCATTTTAGACTCTTGAAAACACTCCTCAAACTGTTTTATTCGATTTCTTACTAACTTAACATTACCGAATTGAAACAGAGAACCAGAGGTGGCGATTGAGATTGAAAAGTGAGGGGGGGGGGGGGAGGAACGACAACAAAAAGCCACTGGATTTTTATTGACAGCAAAGCAGTAAAATAAAAAAAAAAGGAAAGGGGAAAAAACATATAAAATTTTGCTAAGGCTGATTTTGAGAGCCTATGAGTGGTAATTGATGCAAATCAAACAGCTTTTTCTTAAGATTTTGATGAATTATATACACGTTTCATAGAGCACTTTATTCTCAATGCTATTCGCAACTCTAACGAACTATAGGCCCGCACGGCAGTCACTGTCTAATGGCGGACGAAAAAACTAAAAACAAACGCACGTGGTAACAAAGAAAATGCTGAAAGTGTTGTGATTTTTGTTCGTATAGCATGATTTTTTTGTTTTATCCTTTCTAAATCAATATTTGAAGTCCTGACGATATTTTGGCCCACGTAGAAAGAAATGAGAATTCAAGAAGCATTACTAAACGTCAAAGATTAATGCAAACTACGTAGTTCGTAGTTCTAAGCAGCTATTTCCACGATGTTGAATTCGATATTTATCAATTCTTGATAAAACTAAATAATAATTGTGGCCTGACAAGAATAACAATTAATGCTAGAAAATTTAATATGACATTACAAATTATTATCGAAAGAATACTTTTTTTGCCTTGCTTGGCTAGCGCTTATTGTTTTGCATTTGTAGCTGAGTTATTTCTCTCAAATTCCCGAATCGGTTAATTTAAAATTTTTCTTATTTCGATGTTTCTAATTTCTGAGTTACGATTTAATTATGTCATGTTATGCAAATCATCAACAAAAATCTCACGGAAATATGGAAGTAGTTTTCTTTTCAGTTGAATGACCATTATTTCTTTTAACTTATCGAATTCTGTAATCTTACTACCATTTTATTCCACTCATGATAAAAATTAAAAATGGTTTTACTAAAAACGCGAAATCTCGCCAAGGTTACTTTGCTCGCACAATGCTAAAACTGTAACCCTAAACAAATTTGGCGAAACCTTTCAGCTGAGAATAAAAGGAATAAAGTAAATTCTATCTCGGTTAAACATTTTTCGTTTTTGTTCTACGATAATATATTCAAGAAAATATTTTGTATACTATCCATTCCAACTGAATACTGCTGTAAAATATGGTTAGTTAAATTATTTTAAGATTTAAAAAAAAACATATTCTTACAGATTCATACAAAACAATAAAATGTTTTACCTTGTATAACGTTATCCAAGTTTGTTAATCCAGAGTTTTCGCTTTAACCATTTCTCAATCAACTCACATTTTAAAAGGAAATAAGGAAAACTAACATTATTCTGAGAAGCTCGAGAATACTACTAAGGGACTAAACAATTTCTGTAGCTGAAAGAATTTCTGTAGCTGAAAGCTACAGAAATCGAACTAAGACACATCGATTGCGTTAATAAATACTCAGAACAAACTGCCTGTGTTTACGTCAACAGACACACATGGAACGCAACGAGGCAAAGTTTAAGTTTTTCCAGCAGTTTTGTAAATCACCGAAAGGTAGCGTATTCGAGCGCTGGAGTTGCGAATGGATAAATGGTTACTAAATATGAACCCGAAATATGAACAAACAAGAAGTTCCGTCTAGAACTAAATGAGCCTACTTTCCCGTATACCCATACTACTTTCTATCAATATTCTCAAAAATAGCTAAAATCACAAATTATTTCAAACATATTGTTTTAATATTTTAAGCTGATTTCTAGGAATAAAATATTCCTCACTCATCTAAAGGAATTAGATGCGTAAAAAAAAAAAAAAAAAAAAAAAAAAAAAAAAAAAAGCAGCACTTTTTAAACAAAACAGCTATTACACTTTTTTTCCATTAAAAAACAAATTCTTTAACAGCTTTCAAAACGAATAAAATAATAATTAAAATTAATAAACTCATTAAAATAAATACATCATATCAAAAAAATCGTTTCTTTTTCCCCTGTTGCCAAAAATATTTTTTAAATGAATTAATGCACTTAACAAAATAAATAAAAACAATAAAATGTCAACTTAAAGAAATAATTTTTATTGTCAAAAATGAAAAAAAAATCGTCTGCGCATATCTTTATGTAAAAACATAACGAGTTTATTCGCCGAAAACTGAATACCTAAATTAAAACTTTAGCGTGAAAATAAAAACAAATCATATCAACAATAATTATTTCGCAGTTAAAACCATAGCTAGGGAGTCGGACTCGGAGTCAATCTCATTTTGAGATAAAGGAGTTGGAGTCGAATATCCAAGAATCGGAGTAAGTCAATAAATTTTTGCCAAAGCTACGAAGTCAGAGTCGAAGTCGGGGAGTCGGAGTCCGATTAAGTGTCGGACACAGGAGTCGGAGTCAGGTGACCCTAAATTCTCGGAGTTGGAGTCTGGAGTTTGGCGTCAAAAGCTATTTCCAACAAAATTTGTTTGAAGTAAATCCGCCTTCAAGTACGGAATCTACATTGACTTGCAGTTAAGGGATTTGAACTGTTCAAAAATGAACGGAAAATTGTTCAAATCAAAAAGATATTTTATACACAAGTTTTTCTTCAAAAGCTTTTTCCTACAAAGTTTATTTGAAGGAAATTCGCCTCACAGTTCGGAATTGCCTTGAATTTCCCCGTACGCGCTTATATTAAGTTATTTTTGAACTGTTCAAAGTTGAATAAAAAATAGTTCAAATCAAAGAGTGAAATATGGCAATGAGGTGCCCTCGAAGAGATCTTTCGAACAAAAAAAAAGTTTGTTCGAATCGGACTATTCATTCAAAAGTTATTAGGAGGGGACAGACAGACAGACCGACAGACATTTCCCCCATCTCAATACCCTACTTTCCAGTTTATAATTTTTCGATATTTATTTAATTATTATTATTATTATTTATTTTTTTTTTGACTATTTATAATCTATTTTAGTTAGGAAAATCACGTTGAATGGGTAATAAATTTTTTTACAATATTTAGACACATATTCTTCATTTTATTGGACGTTTTTAGATAGTCTTTTTTGGTTTTAATCTTGTAAAAATCATCAAAAGCTAATCCGGTATTATTTTTACCAATCAATGTTTCAATTGATGAAGTAATTATCCTAAATAATCCTTCACAGTTAGTTGTTTCTAGACCTTTTTGGTCATTTGTAATCAAATTTATCTTTTTCCGGGACGTGAAGTAAACCGGCCGGGACACCAAGATTTTGTTTGGAAACCGGGACTGTCCCGGTCAAACTGGGACGTGGTGGCAAGCCAAGTATGTGTAGCAATAATAAAATCCAGCACTAAAATAGTACTGTACTCTACAGTAGATACAATAATTATATTCGACTCACATTTTAGTTCAAGCACATCGAAAATCTGTACATTTATTTGTCTAAAACTTTCTGATTTTCCTTCCATTTTCAAACTTAAGATAAACAGCCGTCTTATGGGAAATTCCTCAACTTCATATGAGGCAGTGAGAAGCAAAGGGATGTAAGTGGACATTTTCAAGTTTTGAGTAAAACGCGCATAAAGACTACGTCCTACGTTTACAGGGTCGGGTTTTGATGTCAAAAACCAGTTTTTGATATGACATGCCAAAAAAAAGTCGAAAACTGTCAAAAACGTAAAACTGACAACACACTAAATCCTGAGTTAAACATTATTTTAACAAAACGCGAAAGTCTTTAAACCTACTAAGTTATGTTAGGTAGTCGTTTATAGGAGGCCCCGTCTTCAAATGGTTATTAAAAATTAAAAGATCGTATATAATTAGTTAGGTATTAAAATAACTCATCGTATAGTAATTAAAACCAGTGTTTATTTTATAATTATGTGTTTAGTTTAGTAGATTTTTGTACTGGAATTATAAAATAAATTTGATTTACACGTTTGGGTAGGAATTCGTATGTAAGTCAGTTATTTTTTGCTTTTAAGTTCCTAAGTGTTTTTTGAAGTCTGTTCTTTTTTTATTTGAAAATAATTTTAGCAGGAGCGTAAGAAAAGAGATGGTGTCCAAGTCCGGGCCCCTAGCGTAAAACTCAAAATCAATTAATTCCTACAAAATATAAGTTCCAATAAATTAACTACTAGTATAATGAAAGTTATAAAGTTTTTCTCCTTCGTTTAAAAGATGCTTTTCAACATCTAAATCAATTTTTGTAAATGTATGTCTATGTCAATTTAAATCAAATCATTACTGGATCTATCTACATTTTCAAGTAGCCGAGTTGCACTTTTTGAATTAAATATTTATTGTTAGGAATAGAGACGTTCGGAGTAGCACTTTGGCCAAGTAGCCGAGTACCGAGTACTCGGCCTTTCACTACTCGGCCGAGTACCGAGTTACCGAGTACTCGGCCTTCTCGACCTTTCACAATTCGGCCGAGTTACCAAGTACCAATTATGTTTTAAGAACCACTGACACACATGTGATGAATTTTGAATTTATTGGAATAGTAATATAGATCTCTTTGTTCATATAATAGTTTTTAAAACTAAATTCCTGCTGAAATTCAATTACGCATTACATAAACAATTTTGTTTGTCTCAAAAATTTTACAAAAAAATTATTTTTAAAATTAAAATTAAATAAATAAAAGGTATGATTAATCAAGTTGGAATTAAAACAAATTACAGTAAAATCTCTCTAATGCGGACACTAACAGGACAATTTTTTTATGCCCTCAATAGAGAGATGTTCGCAGAATAGGGATTTAATAATGTTATTTGCATTGGGGGGGGGGAACTGGGGAATTAAAGATTGTCTGCATAAGAGGGGTGTCCATTAGGAGGGGTTTCACTGTATACCAATCAATTGTAGTTTTAGTCCGCCAAACATAAATAAGTTTTTTAATACAACAAATGTGCAGGAACACTGCAGACACGTGTTTCTCCCCCCCCCCCCCCGTTACAAGGAATGTCTTTTGCAGTGCATAACATGTGAGCTAAAGAATGTAAAGACATTTGACAAAAAAATCCGACTTTTAAATCCACGAGCTCCCATTTTGTGCATTGAAAAAGGAATTCCTTATAACGCCAAAACACGGGTCTGCAGTGTCCTGCACTGTACTTTTAACGTAGTTTTATTTCCTTTTATTTTTTAAGCAAAGGTATTTTTATTTTTTTTTATAACTAATTTTTGTTTGTAGCAAAAATCCATTTTTGATATAAAAATTCCATATTTTCTATACTTACCTTTTTTGCATAATTTTTAATAAATAAGTTTTATTAACTTTGGGGACATTAAAATAGAGATTTATTCCATTGAAGCATTACAAACTTCATTATTCTAAAAATTTTAATTTGACTTATAATTTTTAATTGTAAATGATTGCTGAATATAATGCTTGCTCCTTTTTTTTTTATAAATTTTAGTACTGCGTTGGACAATATTAAATTTTTGCAATTACTCGGTATTGGCCGAGTATCTGATCAGAATTTGGCCGAGTACCGATTACTCGACAAATTGGCCGAGTACCGAGTAGTTACCGAGTACTCGGTACATCTCTAGTTAGGAAAGAATTAAAAATTTGAATGTTGAATTCCTTCCACTTTTAAATTCTTTCCTGCAAGTAATATGCGTAAAAATCGTAAAAAATGTTTTTGTTGGCGAATCGGCTTAGTAAAGGAAAGGAAGAATAAATAATTTTTATTAATATTCCATGTTCAAATGAGTCAATATATTAATCTAAAGCATTTTTTTATTTTTTTCATTCAATCCTCAAACGGTGTGCGTGTGTATGGTTTTTATTTAATTTTTAAGAAGTAGCGAAGTAGCGACTACATTTCAAAAATAGTTTGTAGTTGCTACATTTTGAAAAAAGTAGTTGTAGTTAACTACATTTGTATTAAAGTAGTTGTAGTTCGCTACAAAAAAAAAAAAAAAAAGTAGTTTTTCCAACCACTGGGTGAAACTATATTTGCAACTCACTGCAGGGCTGCCACGAGAGATTAATAAAGCGACTAAAGCTGCTGTTTTAAAGCACAGGCGACTATTTTTGCGAATGTATGGGCAAAGGAACGATTACATAGCAATCAGCAGTAATGCATTGAGTCGGAGGGAGGTGCTCTTTGCCCCCCCCCCCCTTAAAAAAACTTAGGAATACGGACCTGGTTCCAAGATTATTTAATTTTACCAAAAACTGTAGATGCAAATTTGTTTTAATTTCTGCTCAAATAGGCACGAAAGGAGCGATGTATTCAGCAACGTTATAATAAATTTGAAACAGAACTGAGAGAAAAATGTGAACAGGACACAATTTTTTGCTCGAAAAAAATATTAGAAAAATGAAAGAATAAAAAGTGAGAGTAAGGAAGGTTCCATTATTAGTCTATCAGCTAGCACCCAAAATTTTGACAAATGCTGTCATTTCTGCGATAAAGCTGGGTGAGGTGTCATTTTTTTCAGTTTTTTCCGTAGATTACAAATATGCTAAGGCGGAAATCGAAATAGGTAGTTTTTGTACAGTAATTGCCAAAAACAAACCATCAAATTCATCCATTTTTGAAGTTTCGGCTTTTTGTCAGAGTGACTTTTACCAGAAAAAATCCAAATGAAAGTTACTCAGTCTTTAATTATATACTGGGGGCTCCGCCCTCTGTTCGATTTGCTCGCTAACCCCCTTTCGCCACCTATGGTGGCTCAATGCCGCCTGCAGCGGTAGATTTCTTGAGGAAAAAACTGACTTGTTGCATTTAATAAACAAATAAGAGGAAAAGATTTAAAAAAAAAAAATTCAAAAAAGTATGCTATATAAGTTTTTAACTATACTTGGGGCAAACATAAGTGGGTAGCATTGTAAAGACTACGCTGATCCTAATCTCAACATTATGACACTTCCAGGTTTGGCTTGCCCGAACTATACTTATGTTGAGTTTTATAAAAATGCAATGTTAAAAAAGAAGAATATTTAAGATTCTCTTACTTTAATTGGCTTAAAAATCGTTGTCGTCGTCATTCCCAATCTCCTCACAATATCCAGTATTTATAAAGTTGTGACTATCTGCATCATATTCTTGTTTGGCACATAAGCAGTAGCAGATGTCAGTTCATGACAGGTTGACATTCGAGCATTGACATACTCCTTGTAACCACTAAAAGACGGTTAAAAGTCAATTGCGTTGCGTTGTAGAAAAGAATGTGCTCTTTAACTCGAGTATCCACAAAATACAGCGTTTTCTTTTTGATTGAATGTGCTTTCTCCGAAAAGTTAAAATCCCTGACGGTTTGACATTCAACGAAATTGGCGAAATCATCTTCCAAAAGATAATTCATAGTCCTGGAAAAAGTGGTGATATAGTTTTTGATAAGTATAAAACTAATTCTATAAAAGATTTTGAGCTAGCTCATCGTTAGGATGATACAATTCTAGCATTGTATGTAAATATTAAAAAAGGCTTCAAAGTTAGATCTTGGCTACGGTTTCTTACAGTGAGCTCCAATAAAACTAACTTTATTTAAATTCTGTTGGATTTGTGGAAAACACCTGCATACCAGTGTCAATTACAGGGATGACAATTATTCTTTGCTATTGATGAGAAATGCTGGAAAATAACATCAAATGAAACTACTGAATGCATGGAACTAGCTTGCGACCTCGAAGAGGCTGACACAAGAATAGCAATAACATGCCTCACATGTTGGTTAGAGCAACATCCTTGCAGTATAGTTGTTCATTCGGATGATACGGATGTCCTTATTCTGATGTAGTTCATTCATAAACTGAACTGCAAAGTTTATGTTCGAATGGGAAAGCAAGCTAAAGACCAGAGATGATCGTCCTTCAGAATGTCGTCAGAAACAGCTAAACTAACAGATGGATGCACCAGTGTTGATCTGATGGAAGTTATACTATACAGTAAACTCCCGATTATCCGCGGAATTGGGTGGCACAAGTGCCGCGGATAACAAAAATCGCGGATGATCGCAAAAAGACTAAAATGGGGGACAAATCAGGTAAAAATTGTTCTATCTCAAATTCTTATATAGAGTACGGTACAAATGTTTTGTATTTTTGCACAACCGAACTTAACACCAATAACAAACAAGTGTATGTACGATGGAGAACGCACAAAAAAAATAATAATAATAATTTAAAATTAAATTAAATCAATTAATCAAGCAAAAAAAAATTGAGTGTAAATTTACAATTTTCAAAAAAAAAAAAAAAAAAAAACAACCACTGGTATTCGCTTTTTACTGCGAAAATACATGTTCGTGATTGTTGATTGATTCGCAGATAATCCGCCCCGCGGATAAACCGGTCGCGGATAATCGGGAGTCTACTGTACTTGAATTTCACAGCTTCAAAGCGAGACCCACGTGATAACAGGCCAGACAACTCCCCTCCCCCCCGCTTCGTTACGCCACCAGTAGTCGATCTTTGAACTTGGCGCGAAACTTTGAGAGCAGTGCAGTCTACCAGTTAAACAATAGTGCTTTGGTCTGGTTGAAATAGATGAAATAGGAAATATTAACTTCGGCTGCACATTTTTGAATACAATACTGTTGGATTTATCTCATCCTTTCCACGTACCGGAATGTAGAGGCAATTAAAATATATATATATAATATAAGTGTCTGCTGAGTGAATTTGAGTCAGCGATTTCCGCTTCCGAACAACTTGCATGTGAAGAAAAAAGCTGGGCGTCTCATGGAATAAATTTTAAAGTTCGGAGGTAAGTACTTTTCTCAGATAAACAAATTTACATTTTATGCAGTTAAGATTACTTACGTTTTCCTCCATTACACGAACAATTGTCAGTTTCCTTTCTGATATTTTTGTCTGTAATTTGTAATTTTAGTATACTGCTTTAATATTTGAAACGGTTAACTTGCAACTTTTTATTTCTTTATTTTTTCAACTTTGTACACGCATTTATTCGAAATGGATTTTCCAAGCTGACAATATACATATGTCAAAATTTTCTGCAAATATACCTTTTGCTATCAGAAGCAACGTAACTTGGTGTTGATATTCAGTTAATATGTAAACAAGTTTATTGAAACAGGCTTTTAACTGAACTAATCTTATATTTTCCGTTTCGATTAAATTGTTTCATACGCTAGCATGTGTTATTTTGATCAAAAAACATTCCTTGATGGGCTTCCGTAGTTCTGAGATAGAAGATTAGATTTGAACGCCGGAAGTCGTGGGCCCGATACTCAAACATTTCCCCCCAACTACGCCCCTGCAATGTTATTCAAACAAGCTGGTTCTGTGCGTAAATTAAAAAAATATATACGGTTTTTTTCCACTGTTGTTTTTAAGTTTTATGACATTTATGCACACATTGTGGTTAAGTTAACGGTATTCATAATTTCTGGGCTTGCGAAAGATTAGTTTTGAGCAGTGGATACACAACGTGTTTTTGCCAAATGCTCTGTGCTTGTTTGTTTATGCTTAAAAAGGGCAAATATCTTGAACTACATATTTTTTGAACTCCTTGGGTTTTCTGTTAATAAGCTTTCAGGAACTCTGAAACTGTAACATAAATAGAATTAAGGGGCTGTCTATAAAGTATTATGCAAACTTTTGAACAAATTCCCCCCCCCCCTCCTCCTTGTTACATGTAACGCTGTTCAGCATGAGCATATTGTTATAAACAACGCGTGATGTCACACTTCTTGTTATCCCCTCCCTTCCCCCTGTCACAAAAACTGTCACATTGATTTCCTAAAAGAGCATACTCAGCAAAATGTTGATCTAAATTTAACATATATGAGGTTTTAAGTATTAAAGAAAGTTGCTAAAATGGTCATTCTATGAAAAGTTTTTTGAAAAAGGTTACTTTGTCATCAATTAAGGCTTTTTAAAATAATTTTTCAAAAGCCTAAAATGATGAACTATTAAAGCCCCCCCCCCCACACACACACAAGAATCATTAGCAGCAGAAAAAGCTGAAAATGGAAAAGTAGCCGAATTCCAAAAAAAAAAAGGCTGTTTAGATATTGAATACATTTTTTGGATGTACAACATACAGTATTCATGATGTTGTATTATACATTCTTTAATTAACGTTTTTCAAGTTGAATTCCTTTGTAATTTTTCGAGAGTGCATACCGAAGGGGGGGGGGGGGGTTCGTAATCATAGTCTCATAGTAATGATAGCTTTTCAACGGCTATAGTTATAAATAACTGTGCCCTTGAAATTTTAAGGGAGATGGAGATGTTTTGGGGTTTTTTTTTTTTTTTGAAGTTTTCATAATTGAAGGGGGTAGGGCACCGTCTACTTTGGCGGATGGCACCCAAGCATTCACGTCTTTTGAAAAGCATAAATTGCTCAGCTAAGTTAACATTAATAATATGGTATTATGTACTTTAATTTGATGTTATGTCTTTGAAACATATTGCAGTCATGTTTCCCGTTTTCTTAAGTAAAAATGTTTATTTATTTTTTAAAATTTCATTTAATTCTTATTCAAATACAATAGTAATATTATTTTTTGTTTTGATGTAATTGTAAAATGAAAGTTCATTTATTTATTTGAATACTTCTTAAGACTTAATGTTTCAATACAATATACGAGTAGTTAAAATGCGATTAGTTAAAAAACAATTTCCAATGAAAAATAAAACTGTGTTTATTTATCACTTTGTTTTAACGTGATTGTAAAATAAAATCGTGTTTAGTTATTTGAATACTTTGTAATACTTATAAATGTTTTTATGTCAAATACTATGAATTAAGCTCAGTGTATTTTTTAATGTATGATTATCGGTTCCTTTTTATGTTTTCAAATGAAAAAGTAGAACTTGTAATGCTACTAAAATAACAGAAGTCAATAATAAATAAACCAAATAGTTTTATTTAACCAAAATATTAATCGAAGTGCTCACTTCCCAATATCATTGTGGATCGACAAACGATGACGTCAATTGCTAGTTGGATGGCCTTCCTATCTCGAAGGCCTCGTTCAAAGGTTGTGACAGCATTTTGGCGTTTTATGGAAGAGATAAAAAGGGACCATTTAAAATAATGGCCACCGCATCATTTTGCATTGAAACCTTTAAAAACCTTGGTGAAGAATGGACCGTAAGTGAACGCTCGAACCCTTGAACGTTTTGTAGGTAAAATGTACGACGGTTCAAAAACTGGAGACATAAACAAACTGAGATATACATGAAATACACCGCCAGCTCAGTCAATTCCAGCCGAGGACTGCAGTTTCGTGCTTATTAGCACTCATCAGCCCGGCATAGGACTAACTGAGCTGGAGGTGGAAAACCTCTTAAGGAAGCCAAGAGTGCCAAACAAACTGGTAGCTAATACAGAATTAGCACTGACCAGACGAGTGACCGAAACAATGGTTCGGTTCAACTCGAATTTTGAAGGCAAAGGCAGGTATATTCAGTAAGTAACCGCCCTATAGCCAGGGCTAAGGCAGAAATACATGAAATACACCGCCAGCTCAGTCAATTCCAGCCGAGGACTGCAGTTTCGTGCTTATTAGCACTCATCAGCTCGGCATAGGACTAACTGAGCTGGAGGTGGAAAACCTCTTAAGGAAGCCAAGAGTGCCAAACAAACTGGTAGCTAATACAGAATTAGCACAGACCAGACGAGTGACCGAAACAATGGTTCGGTTCAACTCGAATTTTGAAGGCAAAGGCAGGTATATTCTAATTCAGGGCTTCGCAACCGGTGTGCCGCGGCACACTGGTGCGCCGCGACAAGGAACTCAGTGTGCCGCGGCGTTTTCTTAGTTATATAAAAAGAAAGAGCCATGATGTTTTTTATTTTAAAGTTATGACCGAATAGCGTTTGTGTATCGTTCTGTATCTTCTCAATTCACCTGTCCATGATGTGCAATCAGACATACCCAACAAGAGGAGAGGCGGAATTTGCTAAACTTCTTATGATCCTATTGCATTCAGTTTTTGAAAACGGATTCTAATTTCCACGAAATCAACTATTTTTTTTCTAAATCTTTCGCAAAAGGGAGTATCACTCCCTCCCGCAGGCTGGGATCGTGCCCTCCCACCCAGAATTTTAGCCCCAGCTTTAGTTTTTGTTTTCCTCTTTTTCCAGTTACGATACTAATTTAATTTTATGGTAGTTTCGCAAATCTTGGTTCGTCGATTCTGTGACTTAGCAAAATAGAAATTAAAAGAAAAAAAAAAAAATCTAAGACGAAGTGAATATTTTCGGTGATTGCGGTTTGAAAAATTCTGAGAGAGTAAAGGGAAGTGTGTAACTGCCTTTACTTTTACCTGTTGCATAGGTTGGCACCAACGATCACACATGTATTGCTTTTGAAGATTTTTTTGTTGATCTAGAAAAAGCAAATCAGCAAAAAAGAATTTTTTTTCCAAACTTATGTTCACTATTGGCTTTATTGTTATTATTATTTATTCGGCTTCTTTCGGACACATATTATTCCCACTCAATTCACCAGCAATGACATTCCGACTTGTCTGCATACGTTCAGTGTGTTATTCGGATTGGCGCAAAACATCCTCTTTAATTACGAATGTGATATGGTAAAATTCTTGGTTAGAGAAGGCTCATCAGCTGCTAATTCTGCGACTAAATGTTCTGATACAGATAGATCTGGAACTAGAAAGACCAAGTCGCTGAGTAGGCAGTACAGGGGAGTAAACCTGGCGTTCGGTTTTTCGTGGATCGGAGATGTAAAATCACCAAGACCTGAGTGTTTCATTTTTAGGTAGAAACTTTTAAATGAAGCGATGATCCCTAGCAAATTAAAACGTCACCTGTCTACTAAACATCCTTCTTACCTAGGCAAAGATATCGGTTACTTCAAGCGATTGCAGGAAAAGAACTCGAAGCAAAGTTTCTTCATGAAAGCCAGCAAAAAAGTTTCTGAGAGGGCTCAAGAGGTTAGGCATAATGTTGCACGGTTAATTCCCAAAACGAAAAATGCACACACTATCGGTGAAACGCTTATTTTACCAGCATGCAAAAAAGTTGTACGGGGAATGCTAGGATCCGGAGCCGAGAAGGAGGTGGTCCGAGTGCCACTTTCTGACGACACTATCAGGAGACAAATTGATGACATGTCGGGTGGCATAGAAGCAACATTGGTTGATAAATTACGAGTAGCTGGTTGGTTGGTTGGTTTACTTATTTTTAATGGCGCAAGAGCCCTTGAGGGCTATACTGCGCCAAACGATTTTTTAGTTTAAAATTTATACATAAATAAAAAATCAGGGTATGATAAAAGTAAAAATGTTTTGGAGAGAAAGGTATAAACAACAGTAGTTTAAAACAAGTAATAAAAAACCTGTAAACATTAAAAACTTTATGAAAGGGTTTGAAACAATAGGTTGTCAAAGAACCTTCAGTAACAAGAAAAACGGATAAAATTACATTTTGATGGCACAACCACTAAATTAAAAAGGAGAAGCCAATCTCCCGGAGGAAGGAGTATATATTGGGATGGGGTGGGTCCCCCAGCAACTCTTTCAGAGATGGATTAAAATTATTAAAATATTTAAAACGTATTTGGTTAAAATTTGGGCAGTTGCATAAGATATGCAACACTGTCTGGTTGACTTTACATCTAATACAAATCGGAGCTGGTTCACGGCATAAGAGGTATTTATGGGTGAACCTGGTATGGCCGATGCGATGACGAGTTAACGAAACTTGTTCTCTCTCTCCTGGTAAGTTGTAATGATTTGAAACCTTTAGTCGATGGCTGGATCGAATGTAATTTGTTTTGTGTTTCGAGATTCCAGGTCCGTTGCCAATGCGTGTTAAGACATTCAGATATTGCGTTTTTAATGTCAACTAAAGGGACACTGTCATCAACTAGGATATTTGCGTCTTTGGCAGCTGAATCAGCGGCTTCATTGCCGACAATGCCTACGTGACCAGGAATCCAGCAAAAAGAGTACATGAAAATTATTTTGTGTAAGACTTTTGTATAAATGATAAGACTGAATGACTATGGGATGGCTGTTATTGTTGCAGTGGGTGATTGCTTCCACTGAACTCTTTGAGTCAGTGTATATCACCCACTTTTTGTGAGCGGATTGGGTTATTGATTGTAGAGATATCAATATGGCTTTTATTTCTGCTGTAAAAACAGAGCAAGATGGGTGTGATTGTTCAGCGGTAACTTGACCATTTATTATTGCAGCAAAGCCGACGTGATCGTTTGCTTTTGATCCGTCAGTGAAAATGTCATGATAATCAGAATATTTGTATTTTGTATCATAAAATATTTGTTGGTAGTCTGTATTGGAGGTAGTCTCTTTAGAGAATTTAGCGAGGTCATTGATGGTAGATGGAACTACTTCACACCATGGTTCAATCAGTTTTATTGTATTGAGAGTATTAAAATCTGACAGTTGCAAATCTGAAAGCACCCGGCGCATTCGGATCCCGAATGTTGGGGTTGCAGAAGGGCGATGAAGAAATAAGATAACATTAGATGGATTAAAAATATGAAGGTGTAAAGGGTGATCAGTATAAGGTTTTATTTTGAAGTAGAAGTTCAATGAAAGTTTGAGGCGTCTATTGTTTAAAGATTGTTCATGAGCAAGAATATGAAGACTGTTAATAGGTGAGGTTCGGAAAGCTCCTGTGCAGATTCGCAGTGCCTGATTGTGGATTGGATCTAGAACTTTCAGATAGCTTTTTGCCGCGGAGCCATAAATTTCGCATCCATAATCAAGTTTTGAGCGTATTAGAGCCCTGTAGATTCTTAAGAGAGACTCTGTATCAGCACCCCAGGAAGTGTTCGATAAGACTTTAAGGATATTTAATTTTAGTAAACATTTCTTTTTTAACTCTTGTATATGCGGTATAAATTTGAGTTTGTTATCAAGTATAAGACCGAGGAATTTTCCTTGATCTTTTACAGCTATTGGTTGATTGTTAAGGAGAAGTGTTGGATCAGGATGAAGACCTCTTTTACGGCAGAAGTGGATACAGAAAGTTTTTTGAACAGAGAAAGTAAAGCCATTTTCCTCCGCCCATTGTGTTACTTTATTAATAGCCATTTGAAGTTGTCTTTCAATGATACTCATGCTCGATGAAGAGAAAGATATTTGAAAGTCATCAACGAACATGGTACCTTTGACAGCGGGAGGCAGTTGTTCGATTAAGCTGTTGATTGCAATTACAAAAAGAGTTACGCTTAGTACGCTTCCCTGGGGAACTCCTTCTTCTTGAATAAATGCATCTGAAAGAACAGACTTGACACGTACGCGAAAAGTTCGGTCTCTTAGAAAATTAGAGAGAAAGATGGGTAGATTGCCTCGTAACCCATACTCGTGAAGGGTTTTCAGGATCCCATATCTCCAGGTACGGTCATATGCTTTTTCAATGTCAAAAAATACGCTCACGAGATGTTTTCGTTTGAGAAATGCTTCTCTTATTGATGTTTCGAGAAGCAATAGGTTGTCTATTGTGCATCTACCACGCCTGAATCCACTTTGATATGGAGATAGCAGATGATGCGACTCCAAAATGTATATCAGCCTGGAGTTGACCATCCGTTCCATTATTTTACATAGGCAACTAGTGAGAGCTATAGGTCTATAGCTCTCAGGTTTTTCAGATGGTTTATTGGGCTTAAGGATAGGAATTACTGTTGCTTGACACCAGGATTTTGGGAATCTGTGTTCCGAATAAATTCTATTGAAAAGATGCAGAATATGTTCTAAAGAGGACCTGCTTAGATGTTTTAACATACTATTGCGAATTTCATCTGGACCTGGTGATGTGTTTTTTGATTTTTGTAAGGCAGCATTCAGTTCTTGAAGGGTGAATTTTGTGTTGTATTGATTAAAAATGTTTGAATTAAAATCTAGAACTTTTTGTTCTTTGCGTGATTTGATGGTTAAAAATTTTGAGCAATAGTTATTTGCACTGGAGACTTCTGCCAAATAAGTCCCCATGCAGTCAGCCACCTCTTTGTGATCGGATAAAATACGACCGTTATTCTCCAGAATGGGTGCACAAGATATATTGTAGTTGCCAACGATTTTTTTTATTTTACCCCATACGGTCTTTGATGGGGTGGACGTCGTGATTGTGCTGACATAGGTCTGCCACGAGTCCCGCTGGCTCTTCCGTCGAATCCTTCGAGCTTCAGCACGAGCTCGTTTAAGTGCCACGAGATTTTGTGTGGTTGGATAACGACGAAACGTATTCCATGCCTTTTTTTGCTTCTTATGAGCCTCCTGACAATAGAGGTTCCACCAAGGCTTAGGAAACTTGATCCTGCCTTTAGTGGTTTTTGGTATGGCAGCGTTAGCTGCGTTTAGGATAATGTCGGTTACTCGCTTTACCGCTACATCGATATCAATATCAGTTACGTCTTCTGATTTAATTTCTGCCAACTGGGTAAATGCTGCCCAATCAGCTCGATCAATGCGAAGTCGAGCTTGCTGATGCTGCTGATGGCCGCAGCGTCCAGTAGAGGTTATCCTGATCGGAAAGTGGCCACTGGAGTAGAGACCACCCTCCACCTGAAAATCCCAACGTGGCAGAAAAGAAGGGGAGCATATTACGAGATCGATGGCATGGTAAGATTGGGTAGAAAGATGAAAATAAGTGTTTTCACCGTTATTAAGGATGCAAGGATCATTGTCTTCAATAAAATTTTCTATTGTTAAACCTCTACTGTTGGAGTCTGGACTCCCCCAGAGAGGATTATGGCCATTGAAATCCCCCAAGATGACAAGTGGGGGAGGAAGTTGATCAACCAGTGTCTGCAACTCCACGCTTCTTAAGTCATAAGAAGGTGGGATATATACAGAACAAACTGTGAACAGCGAGTGAAGGTGAACGCGCGCAGCTACTGCTTGCAGGGATGTGTTGATATTGAGCTGGCTAGATGCATAATCATTAGCGATTAGCAATGCCACTCCTCCACAACGACGGTCACCTGACAAGCAGTCCTTGCGGTATATGTCAAAATCTTTCAACCTCGGTTTATCAACAGGCGACAGGAATGTTTCCTGCAAACAGAATATGGCCGGTTGGTGATATTCGACAAGATATTTGATGTCTGTGACATTATGCGAGTAACTCTGACAATTCCAAGAGAGAATATTCAGGGCCATGAAGAAGAAAGAAGAGGAAAAACGGCCAAAGAGAGAGAAGCACATCAAGAGGCAGGAAGATCCTCCACCCAACCTTCATCATCGGTTGGGGGAGTTTCCTCAAACTCAATGTCCTCGACTTCTTCGTCAGAGGGAAGAGGAGGAGATTTTGTTAGCTTAACCTTCTTGCTGGTAAGCAAGAAGTCCTCCTTTTTAAAATTGTAATGTTTTGGGGGTCTCTGTTTGGAGGATACCCCAAGTTTTGCGCGTGCGAGAATTTTCTTTTTTTCGACAGTTTTCTTAGATGGTTCAACAGCTGTGTTATTCATATTTGCATTGGTGGATTTTTTGGTTTGTGTTTTACTTACATTGGTTTTACTGCTAGAGGAAGAGGTTTGTTTATTTGTCTGTGTTGTGGAGTTTAGCGAAGTGTTATTATTAACAGTTTGTGTTTCTGTCTGAGTACTTGCTGATTTTAAGATCTTTTTTACTGCTGCAGAGTAGGAAATTCCTACTGTGGGTGTTCGAGAGTCGACTAATTTTCTTGCTTCTGGATAAGAAATTTTTTGGGTTGTTTTAATAACCTGGATTTCTTTTTCTGATAGCCATTTGGAGCAAGATCTGGAATATGAAGGGTGATCCCCTTTACAGTTAACGCATTTGTATGTTTTAGAGCAGTTATTGCTATCGTGACCGGGCTCTGCACATCTGGCACAGGTTTCAGTACCACGGCAAGAAAGTTTTGAATGTCCAAATCGCTGGCATTTGAAACACCGGAGCGGATTTGGAATATAAGGGCGAACTGGACAAGAGAGATAGCCGGCTTTAACTCGTTGCGGGAGGACGGGTGTACTGAATGTTAAAATAATGTGTTTTGTGTTTATCATCTCGCCGTTACGTTTGATGGAGATCCTTTTAACTCCACTCACGTGTTGGTCTTTCATTTCCTGTAATATTTCACTTTCTGAGGTATAGAGAAGATCAGGTTCAGAAATTATTCCGCGTGAAAAATTTAGTGTTGAATGTTCTGAGACAGTGACTAGGTATGATCCAATTTGTTTTATTGACATTATTTTTGAAACTTGTTGGGTATCTTTAATTTCGACTAAAAGTTCACCATTTCGTAATTTTTTAACAGTTTGAAATTCACCTATCTGATGACTTAAGGCTTTATTGATGACAAAGGGAGATATTTTTGTAAAATTTAAATTTGGGTCGCTTCGTTTAATTATAAAGAATTTTGCTAAGCTCGAATATACAGTCTGACGCTCCCCACAAGCGGGAGAGGTGTTCTTAGTGTTTATATCCATAAAAAAACCAGAGAACTAGGGGGAAAAGTGGGGTCTAGCCCCTGTGTAGCCCCCCTACACAGAGGTAAGGCTGCGTACGACAGGGTTCGCCTGCTATCCCTGAAGCCTCCCGTTTGAGGCACCGACTACCCCCGGTACCACGCAGCCATCGGCACGGTTGACACACCTTGGCTTAGGGGTTTTCGTCCGAATTTGGTAAGTGTGATGAGGGAAGGATGGGAAAAAAATCCCCTCCCGCCGATATTCTGTTTGAGCAACTGGGGGGTCACGACTCCTCCCAAGAGCTCGCCCCGAACTCACCACACCGCAAGCCCCCCCCCCCCACCACGACAAGGTAAACGGACACGGGGGGGACGAGTAGCTGGAAAATTTACACTTGAAGTTCATGAATCAACAAACATTGGAAGTTGTGCACAATTCATAGCTATTGTGTGCTTTGTTGATAAGGGACGCATTAAAGACCGTTATCTTTTTTGCAAAGGACTTCGTCAACGTGCATCCAGTGATGAGATATTCAGCTTTACAGATGAATATCCTTTGGCAAAATTGCACAAGTGTTTGCACTGACGGAGCTGCTGCAATGACAGGACCAATCATAGGGTTCCTGTCGAATGTGAAAAGTCGGCTTTGGCTAAGGTCGTGAAAATCGTGAATTTCATAAAATCGAGGCTACTTAATTCTCGCCTTTTCCCCGTACTTTGTGGAGAAATGGGGGCAGATTACCACTCCCCCTAACTTCTTCATAGAGATATTCGCTTTCTTTCACGTGATAAGGTACTATCAAGAATTTTTGAAATGAGGGACGAGGTACGACAGTTTTTGATTTTAAAAAACGAAATGCAGTACGCCAGTTTGTTGCAAGACAAATGTTGGCTGGCAAAACTAGCGAACATAGATGACATTTTTGAACATCTTACCGAATTGAATCGGGAAATGCAAGGACAAGGAGAGAGAATTTGGTTACATGATGTGTGGACAAGCTAAACGAGTTCAAATAAAAAATTCAGCTGTGGAGACAAGAAGTAGATCGTGGCTCATTGGACATGTTCAAACGGACCATCAACATGGTATGTGAAGGAAATGACATGGAAGAAAAACTGCTGAATGTGGTGGCAGAACATTTAGTCATACTTCAGGACAAGTCTAAGCACTATTTCAAGAACACTAACATAGAACAGTAGGACTGGATTCGTGACCCATTCTCTTCATCTGCGAAGGCATCAGTTAAAGACCTTTCTTTGAAGTCGCAGGAAGAATTTATGGACCTCAAAAGCGACCGTACTGGTCTTGCTATTGATGTACTACTACCATTTTCAGTTGCATATCGTTGCGAACTCAACTTCTCAGCCCTCACACTTACAAAAAACAGCAAGAAATTATCTCTAAAGAGCCAGGATCAAGAACTTCGTGTAGCTCTTTCCAGCGTAGAACCGAACATCAAACGTCTTTCCTCCTCAAGGCAATCTCAAGAGTCTCATTAGTGTCATACGGAAGTTAGGTGCTTGGTTTTAATTTCTTGCTTGCTTCTTTCTTGAAACATGTTTGATAAATCGGTTAACTGCAGTGTGAACTTGAATGATATGTTTGACATAAATGCTTTGAAACACATCATGCATAATTTTCTGTAAAGTCTGATAGGTAGTTTTGTTGTTCATTATCAACCTCAATACATTCAAAATATTTCTACTTTCTAAATAAATTCAAATACACTACGTTAGTTATAGTTGTTCTATTCATATGAAAAAAGTCCCCCTCCCCCCATCTTTTTACTAGTGCATGATAAAAACATTTCTATATTACCATTGCGAAATTAAGTTCAGTGTGCCCCGTTGATCTAGAAATTTCTTAAGTGTGCCGCAAAGTAAAAAAGGTTGATAAGCACTGTTCTAATTTATGCTCAGTTAGTCCTATGCCGGGCTGATGAGTGCTAATAAGCACGAAACTGCAGTCCTCGGCTGGAATTGACTGAGCTGGCGGTGTATTTCATGTATTTCTGCCTTAGCCCTGGCTATAGGACGGTTACTTACTGAATAAACTGAGATATGATTGGTACTGATCTAAAGGAGGCCATGTTCGGCCTGAGCGCTTGCCTCCTTGTAAATCTACCCTTGAATCTCCATGTCAAGAGAGCCAACTACCAGGATGCAATACAGAGAAAATCTCTTGTTCAATTTCAGTTTGTTCCAACGCCACACGAACACGGTTGGAATGCTGAAAAAGATAAAATTGTTATAACTTGGCTTGGGAGTCGACCCTCACCGGAGGAAGTCATTAAAACGATATCGTGCAACAAATGCAAAGTTTGCCAATAAGGAATATGTTCATGTTCGGATGTCAACCTGCCATGAACAGACATCTGCTACTGCTTATGTGACTAACAAGAACTTGATGCTGATGGTCACGACTTTACAAATACTGGATATTGTGAGGAGATTGGGAATGACGACGACAACTATTTTTAAGCCAATTTAAAAAGTAAGATAATCTTAAATACTCTTCTTCTTTAACAGTGCATCTTTTTAAAACTCAACATAAGTATAGTTCCGGCAAACCTAACCTGGCAGTGTCATAGTGTTGAGATTAGGATCAGCGTAGGCTTCACAATGCTATCCGGTAAGGTGTTGCCCCAAGTATAGTTAAAAACTCAAATAGCATACATTTTTGAATAATTAAAATATATATGTATTTTCTTCTTTTTTATTTATTAAATGCTACAAGTCAGTTTTGTTTCTCTAGAAATTAACCACCCACTGCAGGCGGCATTGAGCCACCGTAGGTGTCGAATGGGGGTTAGCAAGTGAATCGAGCAGAGGGCGGAGCCCCCAGTATGTAATTAATTCCTGACTAACTTGTTGCATCTATTAAATGCAACAAGTCGTTTTTTTTTTTTTTTTTGCTAGAACTTGCCACCCGCTGCATGTGGCATTGAGCCATCGCCGGTGGCGGCGAACGGGGGTTAGCGAGAGAATCGAGCAGAAGGCAGATCCCCCAGTATTTAATTAAAGACTGACTAACTTTCATTTGGATTTTTTCTGGTAAAATTCACTCTAATTGACAAAAGCAAAAACTTCAAAAACTGATGATTTTGATGCTTTTTTTTTGGCAATTACTTTACAAAAGCTACCGATTTGGACTTCCGCGTTAGCATATTCGTAATCTACGCCAAAACCCGAAGAAAATGACTCCTCACCCAGCTTTATCGCAGAAATGATGGCATTTTTCGGTCTAGCTCAGAAGTTCCCAACCGGTGGTTCGCGAACCCCCAGGGGTTCGCGAGGTGCAGGAAGGAGGTTCGCGAAAATTTCGGTGCAATGGCGGATTTTTCCTAGTTAGGTAAAAAATTATAAAATATTCAATTTGCACGCATAGTTACTAAAAATTTTTTTTAATTTGAAAACGCGCCAGACTCTTGTATTAAGCTGAAAAAAAAAATCTTTCAGCGGTTTTATAATCTTGGTTAAAAAGAAATTTTCTCATTTTTTTTCGATAGACAACAAAAAGAGATATCCTTCCTTCTTTATTGCGAGGCGCCATGCAGAAGCGTTGTATTAAGCTGTGGCGGGGATCACGATGACCTTAAAAAGGCGCCATCGCGTGGAGTCAATCAAACAATATACATAATATACATATGTCGAAAAAAATAAAGAATTCTCAGACAATGCATCATAGGGGTATTATTTCTAATCTGGTTGAAATATAACTCGGGAATTTCCGTCGAATTCAGTCATCGAATAGCAGACATGACAGCAAAAGGCTCCAAACTTAAAATTTATTACTGGATTTTACCCATCTGTTCGTTTTCAAAAATATATAACATCAGCATGCTCATAGTTCTGGGGAAATAGTTGTTAACAGACGTATTTAGAGATACTTTAGAGATGCTTGAAAACAAGTGATTTTGTTTGCAATTGGTTTTGCTACGTGAACTTGCTACTCTGTTTGTGAAGTTATAATCGTGTTGGTAATTTTCATGATTTAATAACTTTCTGCTGTTATGGATCAATGGTTGAAATCTGGTAGTTTGGTTGAGCGACAAATGGACAAGCAGTCAATCGATCAACCCTCAACATCAGCAGTAACTTCCGAATCAACACAGGATATTGAAATAGATAGCTGTAATGAACTGCCGCCTCCCCCGACTAAACAGAAAAGTGAACTAGGGGAGAAAAAAGGAAAAAAGCGAAAATATGACAGTGACTATTTACAAATGGGCTTTTATTTTACTGGAGAAGAGTCTGAACCTAGACCGCTTTGTCTTCTCTGCAACGAAGTTCTAGCGAACAGCAGTTTGAAACCGTCACTTCTGAGAAGACACCTCGAAACAAAGCATCCGACACACAAAGACGAACCTATCGAATATTTTAAAAGAAAATTGGAATATAATAAAAAGTGTAGCGTCTCTACGTTCCTGTTAGAATCCAACGAAGATAGTAAAATGGCCCATGAAGCTTCATATCGAGTCAGTTATAGAATTGCAAGATCTGGACAGCCACATACAATTGCAGAAAATTTAATTGGACCGTGTGCTAAAGATATTGTTAAGTGTATGCTGGGAGAAAAGTCAGCAAAAAAAATTGACCTGGTTCCGCTATCAAACAACACAGTATCACGCAGAATTACTGATTTGGCAAGTAATGTGGAGAAAGAACTTGTGAAGAGAATAATTTTGCGATCCAGCTTGATGAGTCGACTGATGTAGCAAACGCTGCAATATTACTTGTCTATGTTAGGTATATTTTTAACGATACAATTAAAGAAGATGTACTATTTGCAAAACCTTTGAAAACCAACACAACTGGAGAAGCAATTTTCGAACTGGTCAACAGTTACTTTGAAGAAAATGGAATAGATTGGTCTTTGTGTGTGGGTGTGTGCACGGATGGTGCAAAATCAATGACTGGAAAATTTGTTGGCTTTGTGGTGCGAGTAAAGAAAATTAACGAGAAAATTGAATGGACTCATTGCTGCATTCATAGACAAGCATTAGCATGTAAGCGTATTCCAGCAGAATTATCCGCTACTTTGAATGATGCGGTAAAAATTGTAAATTTCATAAAATCACGTGCCACAAACTGCCGTCTATTTCACGCGCTTTGTGAGGAATTGAGAAGCCTTCATGTTACTTTACTTCTTCACACAGAAGTTAGATGGCTTTCCCGTGGCAAAATTTTGACACGCTTATTTGAATTGAAGTCAGAAGTCCAAGCATTTTTTGTTGATCATCCATTTCACTTGTCCACTTGCATATTCGATCCTCTTTGGATGCAAAGGCTTGCATATTTAGCTGACATCTTTTCAAAATTAAATGAATTAAATCTATCCTTGCAAGGTGCAGTTGTTAATATTTTCGTTGTATATGATAAAATTGAAGCTATGGTAAAAAAATTGAATTTCTGGATCCAATGCCTGGAAATGGGTGAGTTTTCTTGTTTCACTTCTCTTAGTAGTTTTTTATCAGAAAACTCAATGAAACTTGATGAAAGCGTTAAAAGAAATGTATGTGAACATCTGCAACATCTTGAACTAACTTTTGACGAGTATTTTCCTAATAGGCGTAACGTCCCTCTCTTAAACAACTGGATACGCAATCCTTTTGAAGGAAATCCATGCTTAGAGAACACCCTGACATTACCTGAAAAGGAAATGCTCATCGAGTTATCCTGTGATAACTCATTGAAAACTACCTTTAAAGAGCTCTCGTTAATTGACTTCTGGCTCAGTGTAAGAAATGACTATACCGTTTTGTCCAAAAAAGCAATTCGAATTTTATTACCATTTTGTACAACATATCTGTGCGAGAAAGGATTTTCCTCCTATACTTATCTCAAAGATAAATACCGAAGCAGATTGAATGCAGAGCCTGATTTAAGACTCAAACTGTCAGACATTGAACCAAACTTTCAGTTTCTTTGTTCCGTCAAACAGCCACAAATATCGCATTAAGGATTTTTTCCCTAATTTAAAGTATGCTTAAAAAAAATAGTTGGTTTATAAAACTTCTTGTTTATAATTTTTCTTGCAGATGTAGTTTCAACTTTTTATTAATGTTTGCACTTAATGATATTTTACAATTATATTTTTGTTTATTGCAATCAAATGCTGCAAAGAATGGAAAGCAAACATGCTGTTTTTTTATTGTTTCTTACATGTTACTAATTTCAACATCAGGGGGTTCGCGAACTTTTTTGCCTGTTCCAAGGGGTTCGCAAAGAGAAAAAGGTTGGGAACCGCTGGTCTAGCTGATAGACTATATTAGTTGCAGTTATATTATTTGGTATTTTGCTCCGTAATCTCCAACAGCACTAACAATATTTTATTGTCTTATACAATGAGCTCCCTAGTGGGGTAGTTTTCGATACGCGACAGGTGAAACCATGTTTGCAACCCACTGCAGGGCAAGGTTAATGCAATGTGTCATAAGATTTCAGAAAAATGGAAAAGTAACAAATTCAAATTTAACATCTGGATGGTTTTTCTTCCTTCAAATTACTTTTAATGTGATAATATTAGTTGAATTGCTTTTGTTCTGTGATATTATACTACAACTTTCATTCATTGTTTGAAAAAATGTTTTTGTTTTTCTACTATCGAATATTAAAATTTGTTTTCTATTCAATTACCGAATAGTTAAGTATTTGACCGAACCGAGTATTCCGTATGACTGCCCCTAATGCCAATCGAATGTTCGGTACATCGCTAATATGTTGTCGCTAGTATGAACAACGAAATCCCATCTATTTATCCAAAGGATGAGAACGATATAATTAAAAATTCTTATTTATTTATTTTTCAGACAATATTTCAGGGGTACGAGAATACTACAGCTTCAGCACATTATCCAAGGATTTTGAAGAATTGTACAACAATCCCGCAACAGCAGATGTAACTCTGAAGATAGGCATGGACGAATTTCCGGCACACAAGTTGGTGCTCAGAAGTCGATCGAAAGTGTTCCAAAAAATGTTCGAACACGATATGCAAGAAACTCAACAGGACTTGATTTGTATCTGCGAAATGGAAGTGAATACATTGAAAGATTTACTCCGTTACATGTACTGTGGAAAAGTGCGAGAGTTGCCTTTGGAAGAGGCTCTCAATTTGTACATGGCCGCAGATCGGTACGAATTGATGGAACTGATGGGCATATGCCGGGAACTAATCGCGATTGGTATGTCAACGAAAAATGTTTGCAGAATAGCTGAGATTGCTAATTTATGCGACGATCAATTGCTAATAGACATTATACAACCTTTTCTAAAAGAAAATTTACAGAATCTTGTAAAGACAGAAGAATGGAAAAATTTTTCTATTAATAAGCCAATGTTTTCCTTAAAACTACTTGAATGTGCCATTTCATAAAAATCACGAATAACATAATCATTTTCCATAATTATTGGTAAACATCATTAAGTAGTTTATTATTTTATCAGGAAAGAATCGTGAAACTTCGCATCTGCATATTTTATCATGGTTATTTTTTATATTCTTTTTTCTTTCCTTGTACTTTAACTCCTGGCAATGTTTAGTAAAACTATTCACGTATCGAGCACCTGTGTTCGGCTTATCTTGCTGTGTAGATGTTTGTGGATTGTATAGATTTGCATTAAAATTTGTTAAATAATAAACAAACAACTTGAAAAAGAAAATGTTTAAATATTATTATAACTCAGTCTTAAATTTGTTTAAATATTATTATAACTCAGTCTTAAATTGATATTTCGTGGATTGAAAAATTAATATAGTGTTTTCACACATAAAAATCCAATGTCATCATATCTCAAATCACTAGTATAGCTTGACCACGAAAAGAAGGCGGTTGACCTTGAAGCAAAAATATCATTTGTATCATTTGTAATAGATTGTTTGTTATTATTTTGGAATAGATCGGATTTGCGAGACCATGCCTCTTACTATTCTGTGCTTTCAGGCAGATTCTACCTGTTACAAATGATACAAATGATGTTTCGCTTCAAGGTCATCCGCCTTCTTTTCGTGGTCAAGCTTTAGACTTTAAGAGCATTTTTACCATTACAAACAAACTGTTGCTGCTGTGAATTGTCTTTGTTATTGTCACTGTTTGATTGTTTTCGATGATTGTTTTTCGAAACGAGCTTTCTAAGCTACTGCGACCAGGGCTGTGGAGTCGGAGTCGGACTGATTTTGGGGTAAAGGAGTCGGAGTCGGAGTCGTTAGAAAACATGCCGACTCCAACTCCGACTCCGGGCTTCTTTTTTTCTTTCCTTTTCACTGACTCCCCTTGCATTTTTTAAAAACTGACTACCAATTGGTTCGATTAGATGCATAAAAAGATACTAATGAGAAAATAACTGCCATTATGGCAATCAGCTAGCTTGAATGCTTACCGAACTTTCTGTAGCCGTCCCCTAATTTGCTTGCTTTTTAACTTAACTAGTAGCAACTGTCAGCAAACGGTTTTGTTGCCTAACATTTTCAAGTAATCACTTGCAAATAAAAATAGAAATACAGTGTTTTGTTCGATCTCAGTTATAAAATAGTAAAAGAAACGTAACAAATTAGTCTGTCAAGTCCCGTAGCTAAGGTTGAAACGTTTAAGGGTGATCGGCAACTTCAAAGAAGTTCTGGCACGAAAGCACGAATCCAAAAGATTCAATGAAATTATCTAATGTTTCTTTCTTTATTAAGACTATTTCTATAAGCTTGGTTCTCGCTAAAAAGTATGGAACAAAATAAATGTAAATGATTTCTTGATTACAACACTCAATAATTGCAGTTAATCTTAAAATCTTCATATTAAGATGAATTCTAAAGCAGCCAATAAAATTTAAATTAAAAATTTAGCGAAGAAGAAATATAGATATAGTAAAAGCTATTCGTATAAATTTGTATGCCGCCGCATTTTGTGTAAAATTAGCTCCTGACGTATATGTGCCCTATTTTCGTTGAAATTTTGTTGATAAAATATAATTTAAAATATATTCGTGAAAATTTTCAGGATTAAAATATTTATATTTTTTATAAAGTCTGAAATTAACTTTGGGTGTCATCTACCAGATGGGTGTCACCCGGGGCAAACCATCCCCTCTCAAGAACTTGGATTTAGAAAAAAAGTTTTTTTTTCTCCTTAAGTTACAGCTTTCAAAAATTGAAAGCACACGATTTGATCAATATCTATTTGTTAAACATTAAAAGGGGGAAAATTACAGATAATCCTTTTCAAATTTTTTAAAAGGGATTTTTATGTCATCTCACTTTTTTACTCGTAACTATTGAAAAATTTGATTTTTAAATTGAATTTCTAACGTTGTATGCGTCTTGGGTTTACAATAAAAAACAAAATGCGAAATTTTCATGAAAAGGAATTAATATTTCAATCTTTGTTTAGAGGTTTTCCCCCTTCCCCTGAAGGGAGAGAGCGAGTTGAAAAAATACAATTAATTTTTTTTTCAAAAATCCGGAGTCGGAGTCGGGCGTTTCAAAATCCAGGAGTCGGGGTCGGAGTCGGCCATTTTCCTTCCGACTCCGCAGCCCTGACTGCGACAAACGGATCCAAACATTCACGAATAAAAAGGAAAACTCCAACGATTTAGATTTTTTTTCTTTCATGCATTTTTTTCATGCCACATTATTTTTTATTGTCATGCCCTTACTGTCATAAAGCATTGTATTTGAATCATTGCGTCACATTTTTTTTTGCTTTGGTTACGAAATAAAGATTACTTGATAATTTTTGAAGCATATGATCAATTATGGGTCATTCTTCAAAAAGTGAAACTTTTCTGTCACATGCCTTTTACAGTAAAACATTACGGAACAATTCATTTAACAGTACTTTTTAATTTCATCAAAAATATATCTATTTAAACCTGCCAACAATTTTTTAATAATAATTTTTATTTTAGTATATTTTTGGTTCACAACATGTGAATTCGCACCTTCGTGGCTTGTCACACACCTTGTGTGACTGTTCAAGTTGCTTAACAACTTGTTCAATTGAAAGTATATACTTATTTATTAGTTATTTCACAAGTGTCTCAAATACTAATTGTTTAAGTATATTTAGTTTTTTTTTTTAATTGTGTTTTAGTTCGTTCTAGGGGGTATGGAATCATCATAAATTCTCACCTCCGTTACTTAAACACAAAATGCCATTCCTCATTAACACGTGGCAGTAATGACATCACATTTTATTTTCCATTAAACAAAGGAGCCCCCGTTGTTTATTTTCAGCCATAAAGAAGTTGTGAGATTTTTGTCGAAAAGCAAGAAGATAGATTTTGTTTTAAAAACTAAGTGTGGTCATTGTGATTTCTCCCCTCCGTGAACTTGAATTTCAGGGATGTAAATTACATAATGTAATTTAAAAAAGAAAAGTGAACGTGCATACTTAACACTAGAACGACTGACATTTTCTGTATACCTAGAAAGACTGAAGGGGCCAGTGTGGCCCCTACCCATTTTTGGAGTGAATTCTTTTAAAAATTCTTTCTGGAGAGTCCACATGCCTGATACACCTTCTTTCATGACTAAATAAAAACTTAGTACTTAATTATTTTTAGTTTTTCTCTCTATGCTGGTCAAAAGGTTGAATTAGTTTTCCTTTCTAAGAGCAAAGGCCACCGTTAGGATGGTAAGCAGTCGGTACTGTTTATAGCACTTGGTACTGTTTATAGCTATCCAATCGGCTGCATAAAGAGGAAGTTACAGGTTAAACTAGAGTGAATGGAATTTTTTTATGCTACAAAAATTAGGATAAAGGAAAAAAATAAATTTTTTAATTGTCAAAATGCTTAGGGGCCACTGTGGCCCCTCCCGTCTTTCTAGGTATAAGGATTAATATTAAAAGTACTATGAAGCGAATGATTAAATGATTAAACAAGCATTCAATTAGTGTCATATAATGAAAAGTCAGAAATTTCCATTAAGTTCCGTTAGATATTATCCGAGTTGTTAAACAACAAACTACGCGAGGGGCCACACAGGCCCCTCCGTCTTTCTAGTATTAACATGTGCAGATTGTAGTATCAAAGGAAAAAAAAATATTTCCATGAAAAATGTATCCATTAGGCAATTTAATGCAAATTTTCTCACCTCCGTGAATCTCACCCCCGTGACGGACCTTATCAATGTCATTATTTCTGAGGTGAAAATAAATGATGGAGGGGGAAATACATCAAGACTGTCACTTTCAGGGACTATCCAATGGAAATTTTTTTGGAAAATTATAGTTGGAAAATAAAGCTGTAGGCAATTTTTTGTGATGTGTTGGACGGGCGGGGGGGGGGGGGGGGGGAGTTTGGTGACCTTCTCCCAGATGTTTTTTTAATTTACAATCCTTTGGGGGGGGCATCACCTTCCCCCCTCCGTGTATCCGCTATTGGCTCCAACGGTTAAACCGTGCCAAACAATGCCAATTTGGTTCACAAAGCTGATCCGCCATTTTGGAGCTTTTTTTTTTACATCGATCCTAGATCCTCAGGATTTGAGTCTTGGAAGCTGAAAATTTGTATAGGTAAGTTTCAAAAGCATGTCTGCACCTCTATAAAATTTCGTTCAAATCTAAGATGGTCGGGTGGAGACGACGAAGTCACTTGACATGGGATGACTCGGGATTTTGACGCAACTTTGCTACCTGTTTCCAGCCAAAGTCAGCGTGACTCAGTTTAAATAATAGCGAACACTTTTTACTTGCTGTGGTGTCCTTACGTAGAAAATTTTTGTGCCTTTATACTGTGACATAGGTCTAGCACTCATGGACTCTTACTCAAAAAATTTTATTGCATCTTTGGGAAGTTTAGCTTCTGGCAAGGGCCGTGTCGTCACTATGTGCAAGGTCGTGCGACACACGACGGCGCCAGAGCCAAAAAGGCGCCGAGCTCAACAGATCAAAAATGCTCCAAACGAAGGGAAAAAACTCTTTAAGTAAAGTTAAACTCTCCATTAATATCTAATGGCAGCGGTGAAATTATACTGAAACAATTTAATCAGAATTAATTTAATTGAAACAATTTAATGCGTCAAGTTGAAAATATGAAAGGAAAAACTATTGACTTGCTGTGTCTAAAAATGCTATTCAAGAGCGCAATCTTTTGCACTGAAAACAAGTGACTTTAATTAATGCATACATTAGCATTTTCCTTCTTAATGTGGAACCGTGAATGCTATTTCGGTATGTCTATAGTACACAAGGTTGAGCATACAAAGCGCAAGAAATCTGCTATTCCCTATTTTGGTTCTTGCGGTGAAATTATCTTGTATTATAATTTGTGCAATTATAGTCTTTTTTTTTTTTTTTTTTTTGTAATTTTTAATTCGTGGTAACTCCACAGTTTCGTACTATCATACATTCAAAAATGCCGTTAGCACATTTATTTGCGCATTTTTTCGATGTGCGTAATATTTATATATTGTAGTTAAAAATTTAGGATACGTTTTTTTAGCTCTAAAAAGTAACGACTTGACCATAATTACTCGTTCTCTCCCCCCCCCCTTAACTATGAATTTTGAATAAATATTTATCAATTAGAGATTAGAGAGATATTTAAAGCGGCATTATATCTATAACTTTGATATTTAAAATATTTTCTTTTTCCAAAAACGCATTAGAATACCAAACCATTTATTAACTATTACCGGGTCTTTTATAAAGAACCGACGTTTTTACTGTATTTTAGAAAAAGCCTTATATTTAACATAAATAACTGTTATGAAGCACAAAATCAATGATCAATGAGAGACATGTACTAAATGTAAGTGCCGAATTGTTTTAATTCATAACTGCATTATAATAGCACTGAACAGTAGATATTGTAAATTTTTAATTATAATTTTTTAAAATGATGTAGATGATGTTTATGCAGTGTGGGAACACCCCTCTTTCTGATTTCTTTTAGCCACAATGAAAAAGCAGCTTCCATTTTCATGATGTTTGTATTTTGCTCCTCAGACACTGCTCTGCGAGCTTCAGTATTAAAGCTAAGTTCTGAGCTTTTACGGATTTCCTTTTTCTTGAATTTTAATTGAACGTATCGAAGATTCACTCATACCTATAATTGTCATGCTATCTTCGAAGTACTGTTTAATTGTTCAATCATATCGATAATCTTGACATTTTCTTTATGCTCTGAAATTCTCTTTTTCTTTCCACGTTCACCAACTTAAAATGAAAACGCGCCTTTTGGGATTCATTCTATTTTATCAACGTTCATATAGAATGAAGAAGAAAAAAATACGTTAAGAATCGGAGTGCGGTTATTTGTATAAACTAAAGCAAAGCGTTGTTTAGACTAATGCAGTGTGTGAACTTCCGCTTTCAGTGATGCTAAAGGGATGAAAGTCCATTAACAAAACCAAAATTTAGTGTCAACTAAGCCCATTCTAACGCTCGCTGCTCCTTTTCAGAAAATTTTATGTTGCAGGCGAGGAATTTGAGTCCGCAATAAAAAATTCATTACTCATGAAAAACTCGCGTTATAGCCATTTCGCATAAGTCGGATCGCGTTGTAGCGGGATCCAACTGTACATTAATAAGCTCAAAAAATTGATTTAACCTGTAAGCGATGTCTTAAGCATGTCTGTGACTGATGCCATTGCCCTATGACTGAGAACCCAATTTAATTAATTTAAACGTGGAACAAAGAAAATTAAAAAGTTAATTTCTGACTGAATTACATAACGGAGAAAGCTAAGTTGAACAAATAAAGTAATTGAGTTGTGAAGTTTTTGGGTATAAAACAAAGAGAATTTTCACTTGCATAACCTTAAAAATATAGTGTTTGTTGCACTGAAAAATGTTAATTAAGGTTTTCATATTTATGTTGTATTTAATGTTTATATTTAATTATATTCAATTTAATAATTGCAATTTAAAGAATAGTCAACAATCCTAAAGTATAATTTAAAATATAATAAAAGGGATAACTTTCTTACAATCTTTGAATGATAAGTAGAGATGTTATTTTCTTAATTGAATGACGTACTTTCTCTCCATTATGCATTTTTTAAGCTATTCAAATACTAGTTTGTCAAAATTTCAATTGGATAAACACTTGTTCTTTACAATACTTTAAAAAAGTTTCACTGAAAAAAAGCATTTTATTTTCTAGGTACATGTAAAAAAGATGTTTAATCTTCAGAAAAGAAGAAAAAGAGTTTTCATAAAATATAAATGATAGATACCAGGACAGGTCCAGGAAAATGTATTAACAGTTTAAAAGAATATTCATACCAGAAAGCAATGTTCAGTCTTGTTCCAAAAATTATGGTGGATTTTATCAAGAGATATTTGTTCATAAATAATCATTTTAAACAACTTGTCTAGCATGGGAACTTTACACAATAGAATGAATACTAGCACTTCTGCAGTGTACCAGTGCATAACTTAAGTAACCAGTAAATTCCTTTGATGTAAGTATTAATTATAAGCAATTTTACTTTATTATACATTTTAATGCTTTATTTTCAATAAAGTAAACAGGAGAATAGGAGATCAATTTTGAAAAAAGAAAAAAAAAAAAAAAAGACTTGTTTGTCTTTTATTTATGTTGTTTTATGTTAAGAGTCCTTAAAAGAAAGATTTTGCTTTTTGCACTTACATTAAAGTAATAACCGAACTGGTAAACAGATGCATAAACTGATGCAGGGAAAAGATTGCGACTTAAAATAGCCTGAGGAGACTTTCTGGCAAAAGATCCAAAAAATTAGGTCATCTTTTTATTTTCTTTATTTATCTGTAAAGCTACCAATGTTATACTTATTTGGGAAAAAATATATATTTTTTCAAAACGCAAATATTTTCCATGCAACCTCTCTCAAAACAGAGATTTATATTTATAGCAAAATTAGCTACTATCATTCACATTGACAGCTTCAGTTAGAAGACTATTTTCAAATAAATAATAATTTATATAGATTTATGATCAAAAGGTTACATAACAAACAAGACAGGATTTAAAATTTTTAGTTTAATCGGTTGAATGGTTTAGAAATATTTTGTGAAAGTGGTTGTCAATGCAGTTTGAGTATTTTTAAATTCAATACTAACCCAATATTAAAAATAAAGTATTTTTAACACTTTACCAATAAACCTAACATGTAAAATAAAAACTTGTCTTATATCGTCGCCTCAGAGCAACAGTAGGATATCTTATTGTTACTACTGAGATTAGATGTTTTACTATTGTTCTGAAGCGACGATATCTATATAGGTAGCATAGGTTGAAATTTTCATAATTTTTTTCTTTTTTTTTTAATCACAAAACAAGATTTTGAGAAAAAGCTTGGACAAACCCTACAATCTTACATACTTATTCTCATACAATATAGAATAATTGGCTATTCTATGATTAGAAAGAATTCATAAGAGAAATATTTTTGATTGAAGTAGTTGGGCTAAATTTTCAAATCTTTGTAAAATTAATAGCTAGATATAACGACTCATCTGTGCTTATGTCTACAAAATGCAAATTTTTTTTTTTTTTGTATGAGATAAATTATGTTCATGTAACAAAATGTAACAAACATTAATGTAACAAAAATAAACATAATTTGCTTATCTAGTAAATGCTACTTTTTTTTCTGTTGAAGTGTTTTACAAATAATATACAGTCCGGGACTAAAACTTTTATATGTTAAATTGGCGTTATTCGTAATATCGGGGCATGAAAAAAAAGCACTTACTATATCTAAAGGCGCTAATAAGCAATTACATTTAAATATCCGAAAGAAGAAAGTGTACACATAAAGTGTACACTTTCGGCATTCCACGAATTATTAACCACCACTTAATTTGAAATGTTCAAGTACTGAGTAATAGATGTTTGACAATTTCCTTGATAGTTGACTAGAAATAGTTCTCTTCAGACTTTATGAAGAGAAGAAGCTGTGTCATTCACAGCCTGCTGCATGAAGCATGAGATACGTTTTTAGTTTCGAGGCAATGTAAAGTATTTGAAAAAGTAAGTTTTAAAGGGAGTTTCATCATCGCTTTCTGCATCAGAATCGCTATTCATTGGTTGCCCACTTTGCATGAAAAAACTGCAGATTCCATTACAGTCCTTTTTCTGCTTCAGACAGTATGAATAAGTCATTTGGAAAAGAATCCAATACTTTCTAACTCAAATTAACAAAGGAAAAATTTCGCCTTTTCAAATAATTCGTTAATTCGGGGTTCATTATACGTTAAATAGAGTTTTTGCATTCATTTTCGTTGGGGAAAAATAAAAATTCACTAACTCGCGAAATTCGTTAAATAGAGGTTCGTTAAATCGGGGTCCGACTGCAAATAGATACACACATTGAAAAAAAAAATCCTAAAAGAAGCGAAATTAATGTACACACAATAAAAATAAAGGTTTTAACAGTCAACTTCAACAATATATTTACTTTCTAAGCCTAAATTTGTAGAACAAGTCTTTAAGCCCAGAAAGAAATTATGTTTCAAGTTTGGAGAAAAATATTTTACTATTTCTTGTTTTGAAGCTTATATTAATGTAGAATTTATGATATAACAATCTTTTTTCCTTTTTGGATAAAAAAAATATTTTTCTCAATTTTTTGACACAATGTTCCAGTTTTAATAAACGATTTATATTTAAGTGCAAGGTTTTTTTCAATTATGACTTCAATGAACTTAATTCTATTAATTCTGATCCGAAGGGACCAAATGGAAATCTTGAATTATATGTTTTGTAAAGGAATAAAAAAGGTAACTTACATTTCACATTAAACATAAAATAAGTTACACATATGCATGCCAACCTTTCAAGGAAAAAAAAAAGCCAGTAGATCCCTTTAAATACGATCTTATGGAACTTTTTTAGTTTGTGAAACACATAAAATAGTTAACTGAAATGGAAGAATAAAAATTAAGTTAATGTTTAATATACATTGTTTTTGATCAAACTTAATAAGAACGGATAACGTTGCTAGATTTTGATGTACTAAAGTTTGAGTTTTAGCAGGAAGCTTTCAAACATGGAATACATATGTCTGAACAAGCTTTACAAAAATAATTTTAGTTTTTTTTCACACAATTCCCAAAATAAAGGGATTTTTCCAAAAATTTATGAAATCCAGAAGACTTTCTTTAAAAAAATCAGGAAGCCAGGAAAAATGTTCAAAATCCAAGAAACTACTCGAAAATCCAGTAGAGTTGGCAGGTATAGAAAAGAATCGACTCACACTCCATCTACAGTATTACTTCGATTTAACAATACCCGATCTAACAATTTACTGATACATTTCACTGGTCTGGATTTGAATGCATTGAATGTCTTAGTTCCTTGATTTAACGATAACTTTTACCAGTCCCTTGCCAATTGTTAGATCGGGGTTATACAGTAATTATTGAAAAACGAACTCAGTTGGTTTTTGTTTACACAAAATAACCAGGTTTTGATGTGTGTTATTGCAATTACTTTTGTTGGAAAGGTAAGTTTTTAGAGAGATAAAATAGTCAACAGTTTTTAATGCAGGGGAAGATTAAAACATACAACATTGAATAAAGTGTGATCTTTTGATGGTTCTAATGAACAGTTACATGCCAACCTTTCAAAAAAAAAAAAAAAAAAATCCAGAAAATTCCTCTAAATACAATCTTATAGCTAACCAGAGTTTTAAAATGAGGAATAGAAAGATTAAATTAACTAGGTTGTAATATAACAATATTGGTCAGGCTACAACCATGCAATAGTAATCTTTATACATAAAGGGCTAATCTCTCTGTCCGGATGTCCGGGGTAAACTTCAAAACTACTGGAGGGATTTTAACCTTTTTTTCACCATAGATAGCTACATAATTGGGGAACAACTTAGGCTATAATTTATCACTAAAAAACTTAGTTTAAGAACGTTGTGATCGAAAACAGTAAATGTCATGTAATTTCCACATCAAATAATTAAAGATTAAACCCATTGTTTCGAAAATTCGTTGCCTAACAACAGCAACGTTAAAAGTAATCATAATGTAAATTTTCAATCAAGGCTTCTCCCCGGAGCAAACATGAGTCTAAAGTCATTTAAACATTTTGAAACTCACTTTTTGCACACTTAGGTAAACATAGTAGAGATTTTTTTTTTGTTTTGTGTACTATTTAAATAAATAAAGCGCACAGTTTTTTTTAGTGATCTTTGTTTTTGTTAGATATATTTTGGAAATTCTTCAAATTTTTATATGCTTCACTTTGCGTTTTCGTTTCTAAATGAATACTCTTTCGTTCTTTATGCTTATTGCTGTTTTACTTTTATGGGTAAGGATGAAGCTCAATTTTTAATGACGTCAAAGCGGTGTGTTTTGAGTTCTTTCAGTTAAAACAGAAAACAAAAGAAAGTAGCGATTGTTTCTCACAATCATTACTGACCCAGGCAACGCCGGGTATTTTTGCTAGTACTACATAAAAGCAGTGTTGTTAAAAAATCAAGCAGTTTCTCAGAATATAAAACGAAAAAATAAAAACAAAAAGTCTTTATTGTTAAAGTACATCTTTTAAGAGATCAACAATAAATCCTCAATGCAATAGATTACATTGTGGTGTAAAGAAACCAGAAACTCGAGTCTTGTCTTGATTGTATAACAGTAATTAAAATATTTTCTTCACACATGGAATATCAATCTATTCAGAATCATTACACAAGCTATATAAATATTTATGGCACATTTGATTACTCCAAAAACGAGTTTAAACAGAAATCATATTAGAATGCGCAGAAAATTAAAATTCTCTCATTTGTTAGTTATTATTAATTTCTATTGATAATTAAACTACCACAAAAGCACTGAGCAGACAGCTATAAAATATTAAACTCTTATTATAATTTTTTTAAAGTTTATGCAGTTATATTTGTTTCACACTGACAAGAAAATAAATTTACTTTCAAAACATTTAATTTAAATATCAATATTAATTAATGTAACTTGTAACAATTTGAGGGAAAATAAGTACATTCAAATGTATTAAATTAAATAATCTAACAGAAATTGAAGAAAAAGATAAGAATTGTTTCTTTGATAAAGGAATAAATAAACAAAAAATTAAGCATTTCTTCACATTTTTTTTTTTTTTTTGAAAGTAAATACAGAATGTAGTAAAATATTTTGATTATGACAATTTTGATTTTTTAATAAGTATGCAAAAGAATTGTTTGCATGTCAACAGTTTAGTGCTAAGGAAACAAATAAGTAAATTGTAAAACTAGTAATAAGCATTATGTGAAAATATAAACAAATTATGCATTTCACTAAATTGCAATATAGCTTCAAATTATTGCACATTCAATTAAAAGATTCAGAAGCATTTTAGGAGTTGCATTACTATTTTAAATTAAGTGGATAAAAATGCATATGTTGATAAAAACATTGCTTTGTTTAAAACAAAAATTTTTAAATCTTTATTTTCATACTAAAATTTAATCTTCATAAAATGTTTGCCCCCCCCCCCTTCCCCAAACATTAAACCAAAGTAACACCAATTATAGTACAAAATAATTAGTTCAAGATTTTTACCCTTCAATAGCCTCAGTGTTCTCAAGGTAAAACAAATGCTTTCAAACTCAGTATGACTTTGGTTTTTTGAACTGTTAGGTGGCAGCATAAGTTATTTTTGAACTGGAAGTTTGCTGAAGACAAAGAAATAAAGAATTCAAAGCCAAGAATTAAATTTTAAAACGGAAATTTCTTGGCTAGCGTTAATGCTGCACAAACTTTTCTGCAGTTTCGGGGAAAATAAAACACCCATTTAATGCTCAATAAATTTAAATGATGCCAATTTCACTTTATTGTCAAGCATTTCTAATGAACCAAGCTATAGCAAAGTAATATTTCAAAGCTTTTACTATACATAAATACACAAGAAAAGAAACACACAATACAACCTTTGTGTTTTGTACCTTTCTATATAGAAAAAAAAGCAATATAAAATTTAAGAACTATCTAAAATAAATGAATTCATTAGCAACTAGAGCTTAATGAAACACTTAAGATTAAAATTTTTGCATGGGTTACTTTTATTTTCTATTAAACTTTTAAATTGCATAATATTAAAAAAAGGATATTTATTTTGCAAATAAATATGTTCTAGCCACAACAATGAAATTTTTTTCTCTTTGAATTCAATTAAAAACTCCAGTATCAGTACTTTCAGGGGCTTTCACCTTTTCTGCCAAATTTTATTTCAACCTTCAACATTACTAATAGTTCATTTAAAATCTAAGAAATTTTTGAATCAAACAATTATGCAATGATACATATATTTACAAAACCAAAGATAAGATTATTAAATACATGTTGCAAGAGATTAAATGTCACTCTTCGATGCTGATATTTCTTGCAGCTCAAAATTCACAAATCAAAAGAAAATTTAGAATGCTGTTTTGGATGAAAATTCTCAATAAGGTTTGCTAGTGCCACCTGAGCTCTGATGCTACATGAATCTGGAGAAACTGCTTTTCCAGGCACATATAAAAAAGAATGTTATTTATTTCTTTGCTTCCTTTTATTAACATTTAGCTTGAGGAATACATTTTTAAAAAGACTGTATTTACAGAAACTGGACAAAAATGCAACTGCAGTCATCTCAAACCCGCACAACCTGGGGACCAAGAAATTTGAATATTTAACTGATATGTTGCAAAATCATCACAATTATTTTCATAGAATCCATTATTAATATATGAAAGAAAAAGATATTGTAATATGTATCTAATAAAATTATTCTGAAAGGAAAGGGATTTGTATGCATTTTAATTCATGATCTTTATCTGTCCTAATAATTTTGAGGTTCTAATTTTTTCTAATAGTGACTCATGTTTTAGTTTTAATGTAATTATGTAACTATATATGTTCCAGAGCTATGACGTACACATTATCGTATGTTTAAATGGTAAAATAAGTTTTTGAAATAAATGATGCATTAATAAAAATGTATACAAAAAAAGTAAGCATAAAAGTGAAACCTGCGATGTGCCTACCATAAAGCACAGCATAAAAAAGTTATGAAACTTTTAACTCAAATCATATTCATGTAAAAAAAACCTCAAAATAAAAACCAATTCCTTCTTTTCAGTATTTAACATTGATGTTTCCATCCTACTCAACATTTAATTGCAAATTTCATTGTTTACATCTTAAATGTTGTGAAAGTGTTGTCGGATTTGAGAGCTGACCAGTTATTTTACATGAAAAATTTAAATGCTCTTAGAAAACAAAACAATAAATGGTTACAGCCCAAAATACAAATTTCACCATCATTTCAAGCATACAGCTTAACTACTTTTACAAAGCTCAGAAAAACTAACCCCAGTAAATGGATTTGACTAAAAATCCAAATTCTCATATAGAAGCCCCAAATTTTGGTTTGAAAAACAAAGCAGTTCTCAAAAAGAACTTCAATGTCACAGAAAAGAGTCTTCAGTTCAAAATATCAGCTTTTGGCTGAAAGTTAACAGGAAAAGACAGTTTTTAAGCAAACAATTTCTCAAAACAAGGATGGCAGTAAGGCTTGTCATTCTGTTCTTTGAAAGTGCCTTTGTTGAGCTGTTTCAAGCAAAAGGAACACACAAAATGTTCAGGGTGGAACTTTCGGGACATAGCAGTAACACAGCGGCCACTAATGGGTTTATGACAGCCAGCACACAAAGATCCTCTTTTAGCATGGTAATGAAGTTCACAGTATGGTTGCCCTTCATGATCGTAAAAACTTCCACCGTTGAATGGCTGGCGACAATCCTGTAAAAAGAAAAATATAATTTTGAACTTAAGAGCAGGATGATTTTAAAAACTCAGAAAATGTCATTAAAAATACAAAAGAACCTTTTCTGCTTGTTCAAATATTAAATATACTTTTGGCTTTGAAAATATGGTAATTGTAAGAATTAAGAAAACTTTATAACAGCAAAATCAATTTTCCCACTTCTTTAATTGTTATGGGCCATTCTGAAATTATAGGAATTTGAGGAAGTTCAAAAGGAAAAAATAAATAAATAACAAAATTTAAGCTTTACTCTTTGAGCTTTATTAATGAGACAAATACATTTATCCCTTCAAAAAAACATAGGTTAAGAGCTCAATCTTATTTTAGAACTGCTCATCTATAAACAATTACTGCATAAGATTCATCCCAAGTATTGCTATTTAGTTTATCCAGTATTGGTACTTGCAAACTTCCATTGTATAACTATCCAGTATTGGTACTTGCAAACTTCCATTGTATAACAAACATTAACCTAAACAAAAAATTCTTTTTCAAATTTTGATTTTTATTCATCTCTTAGATTGAATGTATCCCTTTGTACAAAAATTTTTTTTCAATTTTATTGGAATAACATTAAAAGTTAATATGTTGAAGGAGGCTTCAAAAGATTTGCTCACTATTTTTTTTAAAGAACATAAAAAATGAAATCTGACCAAAGTATATCTATGAACTTGTGCTAGCAAGGCATTTTAGACCAATAGTATTTTTTAGCCTACAATGTAATGATGCCAGTGTGTGAGAAAATTGTAATTTAAAATAATAATAATAATTCAACTGTTGCAAAATTCCTAAAATGCATAAAATAAATCTTTTCACATAAAAAGCTTTTAAAAATAATTAATAATAAAACCATGGTTTAACTTATTTATTTGATTTGGAAGTATTTTTTTAATAGGGAACTTAACTTGATGACAAAAAATAAGCTAAGCATTCATTTTTAACTTTGTAGCACTATCTAAAAATTCAAAATAAAAAATTTAAAAAATGTACAGAGTTTTAAACAAAAATTAGGAAATTCATAATGGAAAAATACATTAAAAACTACTTTTCATGCAAAATGCATAGCATGCTCATTTAAAGTGGTGCATAAAAAGCATGAGATATTATAGCGAAAACAATTATTTTTGCACAAAAGCTTGGATAAAAAATGCATTCGCTTACAGTTATTTTAAAATTTAAAAAACAAAAAAAGCATTAGGTAAAATTTTCCATTTAGAAAATGAAGTAAAGATGATTATTAGAAATTAAGTGTCGCTAAAAATTGAAAATAAACCCAAAAAATGAAAACATCAAAAATCCAAAAAAACTTATCTTTACAAAATTTTCTATTATTCTTAAATTTAGAGCAGCAAAATATAAGTTAATGAAAACTAGGTAAAGTCTCACACCAAGTTTTTTTTATTATTCAAGTTCAACCTTTTCAAAAAGTTTCAGTACTTAAAATTAGCAAAATTTATTTTTGAGCAAAACACCTTGAACAAAAAACATTTAATCCACCTTGAAAATGGAATCAAAGACTTAGCATTAGAAAACAGTACTCATAAATATATATTTTGTAGGTGCACCTAAAACTAAAATGCAAAATAAACACATAACCTTTCCTACAATTCAAAAACATAATACAAAGGTAAAATTTATGTAACTTTAAAGGGTAAACTATAGCTTTTTTCGGAAAATATTTTAATTTCAGGAAGCTTTTTATCATAAATACATGCTTTAAATTAGCTTTTCAGTTAATATAAAAGAATAAACTGCATACATGTGTTTCAGAGTTACAAAGAATCCTTTTTTCAATGCCAAAGAGTTGAGCTGTAGATTAACAGCTTATCTCTTCAGCATAAGTGTTTTTTGACAAATTATGCGTTGTTGGACATCTTTTCATGCATAAGCACACCTCTTTTGCATTGAAAAAAAAAGGTACTTTTTAATCTCAAAACATGTGTATGCAGTTTTCTACAAATTCGCGATACTGCACGTTTTGAATTAATATTTGGAAACTTTTATTGTAAAATATTATTTTACAATTTAATAAAATTACTATAGTAATGAAAATTTTAATCACTGCATAAACCTAATAAGTTAGCATGTCGTTAATTTAGGCTTTTATGAACATTATTTTAGCTTTAGGTTTAATAAAAGAAGGTTTGAGCTTTGGAGAGAGATTTTTTTTTTTCTACAGTGAAAAATGGATTGCTGTTATGCCAATAAGAGGCAGCTATTTTACTTAATAATTGCTTAAGCTATTGAAAATACTGTGTTAAGAGCAAATTTAAAACCTAACTTTCAACAAAACGTTGATATTTTACCGAGATTTGTGTTTTGAAGTGGAAGAAAGAGATTATATAATATATGCTTAATCCATTTGCACAAATGAGAAATTTATGCACATATGTTTTCATTTTATTCCCAGAGTTTTAGACTTGGGTTTTTAATTGTAATATATTAAATATAAAGGATCATTATGTATTGTAATATGAAGTATCAACCTTCTCAAAAGTGTTCTTGTATTCAAAGTATAATGATTCCTACGTTTTGCTGACTTTTCCAGTGTGTGTGCTTTCTTTTTAAAGTTGATATATCATATCATGTTATATAATGGTTCCTTATATATTCAAATGCATCTCACAATAAATAGCCAAAGTTTAAAATTCCGGAAATAAAATTCAAATATATGCATGAAAATGTCACATCCATGCAAATGAATTCAGCAAAATTGCAGAACAAAATCATCATATAAAAATCTTTTAAGATAGTCCAGATAAAATCCTTAAGAAAATATAACTCTTCAAGTCCCAGATTCTCACACTAAACTTTTGACAAAAATTTCGAGTTAAATATTTATTTAATTAATAGTGTTTAAAATCAAAAATACTGATTTCTTTATGTTACTGTGAAATGCAACATTTTTTAATAACTTTTTTGACATGTTTAGAATTATCAACATTAGTTTTTAATAAATAGTTGAATTTAGAAGAAACTCTTTGTGAAACACTTTACTTTTCAAACTACACCAAAAGTTGGGTTTTAAAAATACTTGGGTGTAAAAAATGAGTTAAAAATGTATCTAGCAATCCATTTCAAATTTTCCATGTTAGGTGAATTTATATAGTGTACTTGTGTTTTTAACAAAGTTGAAATACTTTCAAACTCTACTCGTATAACATAATTCCTTTGCATTAAATTTTTGAACTACGAATAAAAACAAATTTATGCTACCTATTACAGTCGAACCCTGTTAAGACAAACCTTGTTTATGAATGAAAAAAATTCGCTAGTGAACAAAATCTTCCTCCCAAATAATTACAGAGATCTTAACACTACTTTTTTAATGTTGAATCTTGTGAACCTTGAATAAAATATAAAGGTAAGGGGGGGAGGTGTAATTGTCAATCAAGAGCATTAAAATGAAAGCTTCTAACTGATGTTATAAGAAACTGATCACACCCATTCTAGAGCGGAATCACCTTAAGCATACTTGCCTTAATATAATAACTAGTAAGTATCTCTGTTCTCTTGTTACAAAATCAAATTAGATTTCACAGATAAGTGTTCTCTATCGTAAAATTCAGACTCCGACAAAAAATGCAAAACTTTAGGGGGCTAGGAGAAATTTTTAGTTACCAGGCAAATTTTTATTCAACATTTATATACATTACTTATCGTTCAGAAAAACTAATTGCTAAGGTTTTTTCAAAAAAATTCGCTTGAGATTTGTCAGATCCTGAACATTCCGAACCTTTATTAAAATTGCTTTGATCTTACAATACATTCAAAAATTGGTTTCTTGGTTCATTCCAAAAATGTTCATCTTTTAAGTTTGTCTTATCAACGTTCAACTGTATTTTAAGTAAATTTATCTCTAGGTATTACTACAATAATTAAGACATCTAAAAAATAACACTTCCTGTGTGTTAACAGTACACCATTAAATGTTAATTGATTATGTTATTCCACATGTCACTTGATAAAGAGAAAAAAGAAACAAATCTAGATAGAGAGGCTACCAAACAACTTAAACATGCTATAGAGGATTTGCTTCTCACTTTTTTTGAAGATGGAAGTCACCCCTCACTTTTTTCTTGCTATATAATGGCAGTGAGAACAATAAATTTCAAGAAAATAAGAATATTTAAAAGGCTAAACTGATACATAAATTTAAAGTGATATAGTAACTCTTTTTTCAAATTTATATCTCATTCTTACATTAAACAAGATCTACCTGGCTCGTGAGTTTCCAGCTATTTCGACCCATAAAATGTAATGTAAACTAGATCTTGATCAGAACTAAGGAAAATAATAAAAAGTGAATTAAGGAGAACTGGCTACAGTACCAGATAAGCCACTCTGTAATGCAGTTCTTTTCTGCCTTTTGCTTGGGTGAACATTTATGTAAAATATGGACATATGGTCATCCATGTTGCCAAATTTGTTACGTAAAAGAACTAATAAAAACACCTGTACAACCCTCTACAAAATCAACTCTCGGTCTACAAAGTATTGGCATGGTGGACAATTCTTGAGGCAATGGCTTCAATCTTTCTTTTTCTTCACTGTTTTGCATTCTTGTGATGTTTGTGCCCTCATATTATCGTCCTTTGTTTGTTTATACATGTATGCTTCACCATTAGAAATAATAAAAAAAAAAAAGTGATCTTGAATTATGATCCCATATTCGCCAAGTTATTTCTGATTTTATTATTAGGATGTTAATGAACCATGCCTTCCACATTGCTGCATGTGGGTACTTTTCTTATAGTTAAGGACTTGCATCTTTTCCTGTTAAACAAACTAACCCCTTCCTTTTATCTTGTTGAGTTAAATTACTTTTGTAATGGATAATCATTAGCAATACCTTTTTGCTACACTGGTTACATACATCACTCAGGCATTCACTTTTCGGAAAGTTCAAAAGTTAAGACATTTTTTCGATCTATACATTTTTATTTCGGAGGAAAATATTCGGAAAAAATATATTTTTTTAAATTGTATTTTTTGATCAAAAAAGTATAAAAAATCAGCAAAATAACATTTTTTTTGAGAAGCAGAATCTATTTCTGCTGAGATCCAGAGAATATCAACCATTTTAACAGTTCCAAAATGGCACACATCACTGAAACCTCTCGCATTTTGCATGTCAAGTTGTCGAATGTGCTTTGCTGGCACAGACAACACACCCGTTCAAACAGTCAGTCTATTGCTGAAAAATTGTAACACCGAACCTTGGTCGAAATTCCGAACCCTTTTCTCTGCATTAAGTGGAAAGAAAAAAATCCTCAAGATAAGTTTTCAAGTTATGTACATCTTAGCTTAAATTCATTTTCATCATTAGTTTTAACTAGTTTTAACTAGGTATCATTCAAAATGTTCGAAATGTCACTCAAAAATGTTCTTTATAACAACGTTTTCTTTCCTTTATAAAATGGTTCCGATAAAAAATAAATACAGTGAAATCCCACTACAGAACTTCAAGAGACTAAATTTTGTATTGGCTATTTCGTTGTAGTAGAATTCATGGAACAGAAAAATAATTTTCTCAGTCTCTTTTTTTTCTCAAATCATTTGCAACAAAGAAATTTCTCCTTTGAACATTGCTAATGTCAACGTAAGTTGTTGCCTGGATTGCAATAATGTGAAACACTTGGTGTTAGAATGCAAATAGACAAACAGGAATCTTCTCTTTTAATATAATGATATGTTTAGAATTTATACGAACAATATGCATCAATACTATTTCTGAAATCTATTGTTTTTACACAGTTTTCACAATTAGAAAACAGTTGCAATGCAATGCTCATCACCAACAAGGTTTTTTTTTTTTTTTTAATTTTTAGGTATTTTGCATTTTGTGTTAAAATTAACACATGAATTGTAACAGTAAGCTGTAGAAAGCAGTTTTTAATGGTGTAGGTTATAAAATTCTTTCCATGCTGACGCCACTATAGCTTTTAAGGTTATAAACTAGCGAAAAATTTATAAGTAAGTCTCTTAATTAAAAAAGTTTTGTTAGAAGCTTTCAAACTGAGAATGGCTCCCCTAAGTAGTGGTTATAACAATGTAAAGAGTTTATTTGGTAAAAAGTCAGTCATATTTCTAAGCCTAAAAAGATTTGGAGTGACAATTTTAATGATAAAATTGGAAAAAAAACTTTTCTTTCTTTTCAGTTTTGAATGAAAAATTTTTTCAGCTCGCCTAATAAAGTGATGTCATGTCACCTTATCTTTACTGTTAATCTGATATACACAAAGATTTTTGGTGACCCTCTTGAAACACCTTAGTTTTATGGATTTTCCTTAGGCCATGGGGAGAAATTTGCAAGATGAATCAAAATTTGACTTCAATAAAAAAATATGTAATCGTTTCTTGAGAGTTATTTTTTTTTTTTTTACAATTTTTTGTTACAATTTAAGAAATTTGTTGCCAAACAGAACCGTTGTCTTACTCCTAAAGGAACTTTTCTACTGTGGAGGGGCAGAGGCTGCAAAATATTGTTACATTTTTTGACTTTTTCATCTTCATCATCATTCAGTATTTGTTCTCTGCAATTATTTCTTGATCTAAAAAAGGGTCACATGTTGACACCTCTTCATCAGTTGATGTGTGATCTTCAAAGTGGTACCTCTTCATCAGTTGATGTACAGTTGTCAAAGATGATTTTTAGGACATTTAATTCAGATTAATAGGCATTGTCTTCCTTTTCATCTTCAGCAAATACCTTTTAAAGTTCCACAACATTCCACGAGTTTTTCGTAGTTTCTTTGGTTACTCTCTCCCAGGAATAAACAAAAAAATAAATTGGTAGTAAAACCTCAACTCTGACTTTACTGCATTTTTCTACATTTAACTGAAGCTTTCTAACTAAATTAATTCTGAAACCATGAATTACATCTGAAACCAAGGGGTTTAAAGCTAATGATCTTCAGCAATTTCATATTGAAATCCAGTAGTTCAAGACACTTTCCTATCCTTCATGATGTCTTATATCAGTATAATCCTACGTCACATGTTGATGCTGGAAAGTACTAAAACAATCCTGCAGATAGAGCTTTAAAAAAGCTTAAGGAAAGAAAAAGTTAAAAGAAGCCTAACATTTTGGTTTGAAAAAAAAATATATTCAAGACTTTTTTCTCTGAACCAGAAAAGTAAAGTAATCAAGAGTTACGACTCACTGAAAATTTATTTACCAATATGTAACACACATTCTAATACAATAAACTCCCGATTATCAGTGACGTGGAATATCCGCAGCCTTTCACACATTAAAAAAAAAAAAAAAGCAACGTTGACTGAATGTAGATAAACGCACCCATTTTAACTAAACGAGTGCAAAATCCAAACCCTTTCAATGACATCAAATGTTCCAACGTCACCAAAACCAGACTAGATGAAACTAGATTTTTGAATCAACCTTACTTACTGCTTTAGATCTACACTACTTATTGATATTTAGATCGACACCACTTATGTGCTCAAATGAGTGATCAGACCAGTCTGTTCGAAAAAATTCCCTCTCCTTCTTTACACATTTTTGGCGTAACCTAGCTTGATCTGCTTGCAGGATTTGCTTGCATATGAATGTAATCTGTTTGCAATCTAATAAGCTATCTTTTTTTTGCTTTTACATAAATTTTTCCAAACACTGTTACCACTTCCGCATAAGTTTAAATGTATGCAAGTATATGATTGTTTTAATCTATTGCATACACTAATATCGTTTTTCACCTATTTTGAGGACCATCCGATATGTGATTGAGGATCACCTATTTTAAGGATTTGCTTGTCCGCAATTACCGCACCATCTTATTCCCTGTATAATTGGGAGTTTACTGTAAATAAATTAATAGCTAAGGACAGTCAGCTAAAGAAGCACTACAACTAGTATCACTCAACATCATTAATACATTACAAAAACAGCTTAGAATAAACACTAAAATTTCACCACAGTTAATTAGAAAAGTTAAAAGTTTTTAATAAAATGAAGTACGTTAAGTATAATCATATAGCAGTTTGACTTACTCTACTCTTGAACCTTTCATACATCATTACCAAAGCACATAATCAACTTACCGGGTTTTAAATTTTCCTATTAGGCTCACAAATAAAGAAATTTTTCCCAACTGAAATAGTTTGGGATGAGGGAGAAGTATCCCACTTCTCCCTCACAATTATTGATAAGTGAAACAAAACCATTACATTACCTTCCAAACTTATGAAAAAGCAGTTACACAGGGGCCCCTCGAATCAAAAATTTTGGAAGAGCAAAGATTCTCAACCAGCCGAGTGGGAGTCAAAATTTTTGTTAAACGATAAAATACAGGTAAGCACACAAGGGTACATCTAATAAAATGGGACATTCCAGCATTTAACAGTTGCAATTAAGTCCCGAAATTTGCCAAATCCTTGGAAAAGATTTGCCAAGTAAGGAAAATTTTAGAAAGCTCCTCCCATTGAGGCACCCCTGCTGCTACTTGCATATAAGGTCAATGTGAAGCGCTTTCTGTATTAAGGTTAGAAAACACCTTTGTTGATATATTGATTCTTGGGAGATTCATGACATTCACATTAGGTGCTTGCTGAATTTGGTTCAGCTACTAGAATTTTGTCTGGTGATTAGTATAACAAATCCGGTCACAGTGCTTGATTCTGCTCCTCCCTCCTCTCTTTTTTTCATTCAAAATTAAGAAAGACGTAAATGATGTTTGCTTTCCCTCTCTATCTCTTCCCCTCTCAATAAAAAAAAGGCTTTAGAATTTTGTAACCAAATTAAATCCACAAAGCTTGTTTTGATTTTAATTTTTCAAAAAAAATAAAATAAATAAATAATAATAATAATAACAATAAAGGCTTTAAAATATTAAAGCATACATGCAAAACAAAAGTATTATGGTTTAACTAACATTAAACTAAATAAAACTGAACAGAACACTAATAATTTCACAAAATGAATGCAGTGGCAAAATAAGTATATTTTAGTAATGTTTTTACCACAACAACATATTTCATATTTATCAGAATTCATCTCATAACTATTAAATTGTTTACAGAAACTTCAATTCTTTAGATTTAAAATAGCATAACCTAAGTGTGAAAGGCTTTTAAACTATATCTCTAATTAGTACACAGATCAAAAATTTTAAGTATTAAACATTCCATGGGAAAAGAAAATAAGAAACATAACTATGAATAGTTCGATTATGTAACATTAAAGCACACAATTGATTTTGATTACAAATAGTATTTAAATTGTTTTTCTTCTTTCACACATTTGTTAAAAACCCTCTTTAAAAGCTACTTGGTTTACGGAACATTACAAAAGAAGAAACGATTCGAAGGGCAGAAAAAATTAGAAAAGTAGCACAAAATGTGGAAAATGTAGGACTTTATAAGAATCTCATGCCTGAAGAGCAAAGTAATAGTGCTATGTGGCTACAAGTTATCAATTTACATTGCTTTGAGTCATACTTTTTATTGAAAAGCAAAGAGAAGAGAACACAGGGGAAAAAATATCAAACTGAAAATTGAAAATATTCAGAATAAACAAAGCTTAGGATCACATTTTTATTTTATTAATTATTTTTTTTTATAAATTACGCAAATGGTGGAATGAAAATTTTAAATGTTGTAATTATCGTCCAAAAACAAAAAATAAACAAATAAATGAACAAAACTGAAATAGGCTTTAAAAAGATGGATTGTAACATAAGTAAAAGTTTTAAACATGTAAGCAAAAGCTTTTGTGCTTGTTTCATACCACAAAAATAAGTCAATTTAAACTTTTATTGAGAACATGAGAAACATGATTTAAATATTTAGTCTACGCCATAAAAAATTTAAAAAAAATATATTTTTGACATTTCATTTCAAGAGAAATAGAATTAGTATTTTTGACACTTAAAAATAGTTGGAAAAAATTGTAGCCCAATAAGATTCATGTTGCAAGAAATTTGTGTAGGGAAAACAAGAACTTTTGAAACTAATATGAACATTTCAGAAACTAATTTAACATTAATTGTTTTTTATACATATACACTAACAATTCAATCGCACGAGCATAGATTTCAGTTCCTCTGAAGATGAAACTACGAAAAATTGTTGGCTTAATCTACAACCACCATAACAAATTAAAAAATGTACCATGAAACTGCTTCTACAGAACTTAATGTATTTTTATCATATCAAAGATATGTAGAACATAAAATTACTTTTTTTACAATATTTTTGCTTAATTATACCATGATTACAAAAATGATATTTTAGAGAAAACTTATGTGACGGATGTTGGTGTGCCAGGAAAATGATGCTGACATTTAGGGACTGGATTTTTTTTGTAGTTCATGTATCTATACGTAATTTTTCTTTGAATTGTCATATTTTTATTGTTTTAAAATTCAGTTCTATTGTTTCAAAAATTTTTATCATTGTTTCCTTGATTCGATTTTTAGCTTCAATCTCATGTACTTGCGATACATGAGGACACATGATGTAAACATCAAGTGCTTTTGAATTTAAAAAAAAAATCTTTTTCATCATTTTTTTATTTTTCTTTCGTTTTTCTTACTTGCCTGATAATATAATCTATTCAGTTACCAATCATAATGTAAAGAATATTTGGGCCATAAATATTATTTAGCCAAGGCTTGCACAACTTGATCAACACATTTGAAATGCACATATGAGAAAATTTTGGAATTCAAAAACTCCCTTGAAAATAAAACAATTTTGAAGCTGTAAAAACTTATTATAGATTAGAATTCTCTTATTATGAAATGCAATCAGTATTTCCTGCATAACTGTCACTGCAATGTACTTATATTCCTTTATGCTTAATATTTTGAAATTTTTTACATAATTTTAACTTTGAGAGAAAATATCCAGAAGAGTAATGTGTTCTTTTTCTTTATTTCTCTGTTTAACGAATAAATTTAAACTCACTAGGACCAGCTTAGCTGGCTCCAGAGTCTGTTGCTGGTCGTCACATCTGCATTTGTAATAATTTTTCACAAAAAAAGAAAAGAAAATGTGCTGTAGACATGTAATAAAACACAAGACTTGGTACAGTCAGGATAAATAGACTGCACAAGACTATACTATTTCATCAACTAAGAACTGTTCCAAAAAGAAAAATCTTTCTTTTGCTTATTTTAACGCTTAATTTTTAATGATTGAAAAAAACAAAAGAGTTTTGATGACAAAAGCTAATTTCTAATAAGACGAGTTGAAAAAGTTTCACTCAGTGATTCAAAATTACGAAGTAAAAACAATCTTTCTTCTAACACTGAAATGCATTACTGATGTCGCCTTTGTATTGTAATAAATATTTCAAACAAGCTAAAAGCAGGAAAGTAATGCAGAATGTTCTTACCCGACATGCAAAGCATCCAGGATGCCACTGACTGTTCATGGCAGATATATAGTTATCTGTGATGGGTCGATTGCAGCCAGCACATTTCAAAGCAAACATGTCCAAGAAATCTTCCCTGCAGTAAGGTTTGCCATCCTTTTCATGAAAGCCATCTTCACCAAACTGCTTTCCACACTGAGTGCAGAAGAAATGTTCGGGATGCCATGTTTTATCCAATGCAGTAATACATTTCTAAGGGGAAAACTTAATAGATTAATGAATAGTGGATGAAAGTAACATTTATCAAAATTAACAAAGATAAAGTAGGGATGCACAAATTAATCAGCAGCAATCAACCAAGTTTCAACAGTTGATCGGCTTATTTTTAAAAATTTATTTTTAATTACTTTAAGTACGCCCAGAACTGGAAACTATGCTGATTAAGTACATAAACAATAATTAAATAACTTTCTACAGCAAAAGGCACATATAATAAACTAATAATAATAACATACCATTAAAAGAGGTTAGCCAAATCGTTTTAAAAACATTTATTAAATTAATGCACACATATATTTTTAAAGCAACAGGTTATGAGATGGTTACATTTTTCATGTAATATTATAAGTGTCTCACCAGTGGCTACTGTTTTCATGTACAGTAACACCCCTCAAATGTGGACAATTTTTAATTCCCCGATTCTAAGGCAAATAACAGTATTAAATCACTGTCCTGTGGACACCCATCTATCGCGGACAAAAAAAATTGTCACGTATTGGAGAGGTTTTACTGTAATATTATATGTGTCTCACAAATGCAGCCAGACCTCCTGGAGAGGGTTTTTTGGTGAAAACAATCCTTATGTATGTATAAGCTATTGTATTAGGATTGTTAATAAAGTTAAAACCAGGGCCTCTGGGCAGTGGGGTGGGCAAGGAAAGGGTCAATGGGGGCTAGACCCATCTATAAATGAGTGAGAAAATTCAAAAATTACGGTATCCACTTTTTCACACATAATTTTCCTGCTTGCAAACACAGGAAAACTTATACTTGATTACATTCAAATTTCATTGGGTCCTCTCCAAAATGAAACCCTAAATACACTATTGCCTCTGGGGGGGGGGGGGGATTTTGATCTCCTTTCCCTCGCTGTACCACTGGAGTTCCCTTTCTGTGGGAAAGAATTTTCTAGTTCCAACTTACTTTTGTTTTAAGCTACTGTTTATGCATATAATTATAGCATAAACTGTATAACTTTCTTTTAAAATCACTAATGTTTACTTTTAATAAAAACTAGAGAATTATTAAATAGATTTCAATGTTTTTAATTTAATTTTTCTATTTTATATTGATCTGCGCCTCTATGATATATACAATGTTTCACACATACCACGAGTCAATACTTTTCTACACATCCTATCTATAGCATTGTGCTTGAAATTGCCTTATAATTTTCATAAAGATATAAGGTATCAAATAACTAATAGTAAAAAAGTTCATGCCCAACTAAAATGTCTATAGACAATGGTCAACTAACTAAATATTCAAGTTTTCATCAATCTGGTTAACAACAGAATTGAATTTTATTAACAATATTTAAAAAATAGTTTCCAGAACTTGAATTAAGTTTTGAAACATCATTATAAGGAAAAATTTTGAATATGGAGAAAAATAATCATTCCTCACAGAAGCAAACTATCAACTTAACCCGAAAAAATGAAATTGTAATTTATAAAAAAGGTTAAAACAGTAGTATTAAAAATAATTAACATTTTAACTAATTAGTGGACAATTATTTTCTGCCAATTAAGTGGTAATCTGCCAATTTGCTTATTTGTGCATCCCTAATAAACTTAACAATTATGCACTGGATTAAGATGAAGGCAACACTTTTTTTTTATTCAAAAATTTTCAATCACATAATTGAGGTTAAAGAGATATAATTAATAGGACTAATTCTTTGGCTTATAGACTGGTCCATTAAAGATGTAGCTTTTTGGGGGATGCCATCTTCCCCGCAAGCACAGAAACTAGTTACATTACTGGCGCAGGCCATTAAATGTTCAGTGATAAAAAATGTACTTATTTTCAAGTGCTTGACAAAATTATTGTAAACTTATATCCTGATAAATTGTCAACTTTTTGCTTATAATTAATGTTACTATTCATAAAGGAATGAAATAACTTCAATCATGAAAAATTGATAGCTTTTTGCAATGACAGGCAGATAAGATAGCAATCAAATAACATTATTTTCTGACATTAGTATATTTTTAAACTTTTGCTCCATTTTATCAAAAAATAAATAAATAAATAAATAAATAAAACTTCGGTCAATACAATTTTTGTACCAGGGAAAAGCCTTCCCATTTGATACCCTACTTATGCATTTACTGTACTATAATTTAGTGAGAGGCACAAGGGACCCTCGAGAGTAATGTATTATGATTTCAAGTAAATATGCTGTACTGACATATATGCCACAAATGGGCCATTCTTCAAAAAGTGTAACTTTTCTGTCACATGCCATTTGCTGTAAAAACTTTCAGGAACAATTCATTTAACAATGCTTTTTAATTTCATCAAAAATATATCTATTTAAACATGCCCACAATTTTTTATTAATATTTTTTATTTTGCCATATTTTTTGTTCACAACATGAGAATTCTAAGGTACATGGCATGTCACACACCTGGTGTGACTGTTCATGTTGCTCAATAACTTGTTTAATTATAAGTATATACTTATTTATTATTCCTTTCACAAGTGTCTCAAATACTAATTGTTTCAGTATATTTAATTTTTTAATATTGTGTTTTAGTTTGTTTTAATAGGATAAAGAATCATGTCACACAACAAGTTCTCACCTCTGTTACCTAAACACAAAATGCCATTTCTCATTAACACGTGGCAGTAATGACATCACATTTTATTTTACATGATACAAAGGAGTCCCCTTGTTTATTTTCAGCCATAAAGAAGTTGTGAGGTTTTTGTCGAGAAACAAGAAGATAGCTTTTGTTTTAAAAATTAAGTATGTTTATTGTGAATTCTCACATTCGTGAACATGAATTTCAGGGATGTAAATTGATGTAAAAAAAGAAGTGAACATGTTTTCATATGCTTAACATGTGCAGATTGTAGCAACAAAGAAAAAAAAATTCCCTGAAAAATATTATGTGCATTATGTAGCCTATATCAATGGAAAATTCCTCACCTATGTGACAGACCTTATCAATGCCATTATTTCTGAGGTGAAATTAAATGATGGAGGGGAAATACGTCAACTATAGGCATTCTACTAAAATTATAAATTGCCAGTATATTCTTAAATTTATTAAATACTATTTTAAACACACATTTGAACTAAAAGGATAACTAAAAATTAAGCCATACTTTTATTAAGAGAGCTTAATATTAGATTGCCAATAATCATTAAAAAAGCTCCTTGTTTGCACAATTAACAAAATTACTACTTTGATATTAAATTGGCCTCGATTTTGAAACATTAAAAGTTTTCTTATTTATTTATTTTTTATTTTTGTAAACAGATTTTTTTTTAAAAAAATTTATTTATGAGTAAAATATTTGGAATTTAGCTGGGCCATTGTTTATGGTTTCTTCTAGTAGGTAACACTTTAATGTAAGAATGGAAAAAAAAGAAGAAAAAAAAAGGTTTCGAAATTGAAAAGTATTTGAGTTCAAAAGTTAAATTTTCTGGAGAATGACCCAAATATGATTACTGACTTATTTGACATAGAAGTGAAGTTTATACAACACTGCATGCTTCACTATCCTTAAATTCAATAATTCTATTCTATATTAATACAATCATCATTTGAAGTGATGATAACAGCAATATATAAATAAATAAGAAAAATTATAAACATCTTACCTTGCCACTTACCCAAAACTAATCTAGCCAATTTCTAAAACAGAGGTTATTTTATGCATACAACGTTTACTTTTGTCAAACAGGTTAAAGAAATAATGCTGTTCACATTGCACAAATAGCCATTAGAACTGCAGACATGTGTTCCCAGTTTACAATCAATTCTCATTTTAAATGTAAAAATAAAGAGTTTGTGAAAAAAACATGGAATAAAAGTTCTCAGCTTTTTTTTTTTTTTTTCTCTTTTAACAAGCCCACTGCAAATTCAGAACTAGCATCAGCACTTCTAATTGCTTTTTATCCAATTTTAATTCTGTTATTTGTTTATAAGTTACTAAATTTATAAAATAAAATAACCATATAAACTCTTTCATCTGCTTCACTATGTTTCAAATTATTTCCTTCATTATCAATATGATCATTTTTCTTTTTTTCTTCAATTATTAGACTTAAGGAAATCTGATATAATCAGATTAGTTCAGAGTGATTTCCATACTTTGCTGACTCATATAACAACCTCTTATCACAAAGCTTTTTTCCATTTATATAGACAAACACTTTGATCCTAGCCAAAAGGCCGAGAAGCGAATTCCATTTATGTAGTATTTAAAGGAATGCCACTTTGCATTAATTCCTTTTATTGCCTTTGCAGTTTGTTCTTGAACACTATTTATGGAAAGTTTGAGCGGCCATAAAATCTTTGCAAGACCATCTGGTATAACAGTGATTTTGATGTTAATTTTAACTTGAATTTCCTATTATCCATTAAATGGGATTGTGTGTAATCAAGAATGATGAGTCCTCACGGTTATAAGGAAGCACCTTTCCTTTTCCCCCAGCCATATAATATTAAGAAATAAAGAAATATGTTGTGCAAAAAAGTAAAATTAAAAACGTTTTATTGTGCAAATTACTGCATAACCGTGTTTCAGCATTACAAGGAACACTCTTTCAATGCTAAAGAAGCAAGGGCATAACCAGATTAACTTGGAAAGAGGGGAGGGGCAGGCCCAGAGAAGCTCCGATGGGAGGTCACTCTGACCTCCCAAAATTTTCCTTTTTGGCAAATTTTGTCTTACAATTCAGCAAAAATTGAAGTTCTATTTGGCAAAACTATCATCATCATTCGGCAACAATTTGGAGCTCCATTCAGGAAAATTTGGAGTTCCATTTGGCAAAATTTGGAGTTCCATTCTGCAAATTGAGATTTTCCGCCTTCCCAAAAATCTAAGTTCAAGGTGCCCTTGGTCAGGTCCATCATTTGGGCAATTAGGGGGCTGATCTGTTGCCTCTCCCTTCCTTCAAAGATTATGGAAGCAATGTCATTCTAAAATGATAGTGGTATTAACACAACTAAATACCAATTACTTTCCCTTTTTCAATGAGCTCCCAAAGAAGATATGCACACTTTCAAACTCAAAGTTCCTACAGCTGAACTTATTGATAAATTTATAAATTGAAGCAACATTTTTTTTTTTTTGGTTTTATTTTAGGAGGAAGGAGGTAGCTGCCCTCTTTTGCCCACCTCTGGCCCATATAAGGAGCCCATGTAAAGAAGTGAACTTAATACAAATACAAATGTGACGACCAGCAACAGGCTCTGGGCCCAGCTAGGCTGGTCCTAGTCAATTAATTAGTCCCCAATGAAGATCAATGGCCCTCTTAAAGCTATCCACCCCCTTGCTCATTACTGCCTCTTCCGGTAAGCTATTCCAAGTGCCCACGACCCTGCTAAAGTAGTAGTTTTTCCTAATTAAGAATGAAAAGACATCAAGCAAAAGCTTTCGTCAAATGTCTTATATTCGGGTCAAATATTTTTTAAAGATAATATCATTAAAATAACCCTCACCATCTCTACAGCCTTTCCCTTTCTTTTCCTTAATTGTCAGTTTTGTTTGTTGCTTACTTTTGAGGATTATAAAATTTGTTTTAATATTGCAATATAGTCAAAACAGAGGTAGGTGACTGCCAATCATATAAGAAATAAGAAAATGTTTGACCAATTGGCTACATTTTACAAAAATATTGTTTTTTACATAATCATTCAACATGAAATTGGGTTTTATAAATCATGGTTAAAACGGTTGAACATTTTCATATTAGGTTTTAATCACAATCAAAAGGCTAATCTATGACTATTTTCGGCCATATCTGAAGACCATTCACACTTACAGATAATTTATTAATATGCCAAAGACACAAATACAGAAAAGCTAAGCAGTATCAATGCAAAATCCAATGAACAAAGAATAAAATCACTGATTTAAAAAAAAAAAAATAAAAATAATAATTGAACCTTTCTTGAAAACAATTTTTATCCTACTTTATTTACAGAATTTAAGACATTAAAACAAATTTGATTCATATCATCCTTTTTAAAATACTAAAAAGTTGTTTTGTAAAGGAAGTGGACTGTTTTAAATTAAAATCAATGATCAAACACTAACAGCAAATTTATATAATCAAGCTTAAAGCCCACAACAGCATCTGATTTTATGAACCGATTCCTTCATTGAAGAAAAAAAAAAAGATTCATTTTATGGGTTCAAAGTTCAAAACTGAACTAGTTTCAGAGTTAAAATTATATGGGCAAGTTCACCAACAGTAACGAAATAAGAATTAAAGCTGTAGGCCTGCATCAACCAGTAATTCAACAGGCTACGATCATGAAGTCAAACATTTTTTCGAGTAGGATATCAATGAACTTCCTTTATTAATGCAATGTAAAAAAAGAGCTATAATCATTTATTTGTTATTTAACAAGTCAATAATAGAAATTATACAGTTGAAATCAACATACATATTAAGCACAAACTATTATGCAATCCATAAAACAACGACTGATAGTAAACTTATTTTGAAATATGTGTAAGCATTAAGAATCTATTAAGAGCAAAAAGTCATACCCCGAGAATAGCTGCGTTACAATATGCACATTTAGGTGAGAAGATATTGTGGTAATCCGTTTCACAATAAGGTACACCATCTCTTTCAAAGAAGTTTTTTGTTCCCAGTTCTTGGTGGCAATGTCCACACACAAAGTGCTCCTTGTGCCATGTTTTTCCTAATGCAGTAACAACCTATAACGAGCAACATGAAGTTAAAAAAGAACAATTTTTTGAGGGGAAGAATCAATTGAACATGGTACAATTAAAGTCAACAAATAGCGTAGCAGAAAACAAGACAAGAGTAAATTATCAAGAGGCTCCAGGCTAAATTTCTTTTGGGGGGACGGGGGGGGGGGGGGCAACCTTACAATTTTAACCATTTGGGGGCTCCTAAAAAGCAGGGACCAACTAGGCTATGGCCTAGTTGGCCTATTCACTAATCAGGCCCTGGCAGTACAGCTTTAAAAGGTCATAAAATGATATAACATGCAAATAAAAGTGAATTAAATCAACTGGAGCAAATGCTGGACAATAATAATGTTAAGACTTAGAACAATTTAAAACATGTATTTACAATTTCTCAATGTGTAAAAAATTCAAAAGATATTACAGAGGTTCTTCGCTGAAAAAACATAAAAAATATATTTTTGTTGAGTGAATCATAACATAGCAAATATGTATCTGAGCGGTTAAAAGGCAGTGTCTTTTTTTTTCAAACAGATTTAAGCACCACTTACTAAACCTTTTAAACTCTATTCAAAGGTATAAAGCACTAAGATTTTGATTTAAAAAAATCAGTTTATGAGTTCATAGATGACAATCCAGTAATACTAGATATCTCACAAATGAGAAACTTTAAACTCAACTCCTGACTAAATCTTGTTTTTGTGATTTAATACCCTTTACTTCTGAAGTACAAAAATGAAGCATGAAGTATGTATTTAAAAAATTAACTACTACACAACATCAAGCAGCTGGAAAATATTTAATGATCCCCCCACTTTCCCCCAATTCTAAAGGTCTTACAAATCAGTAATCTTTCATGACAGGCATGAAAGAGAGAAAATGGTGTTCACTTTTGACAGCCATTTTTTAATATATATATATATATATATATATATATATATATATATATATATATATATATATATATATATATATATATATATATATATATATATATATTCATCAAAAAAAGTAAATAACCTTTAGGGTATTTGCTCTGAATCATGTTGCCAAGGTTGAGTTGACTGATGTGCTGAATGTTTCAGAATTTGAAGCTTATTATTTGAAGTAGTGTGAGATATACGATATGCATTTCCAGAAATAAAGAAACACATGGTTCTACTTTTGGCAACTAGGGCTTCACTTTTTGGTAGCCATTTTCAATTAAATGGTCACCTGCTAATCTAGAGCTTTACCATATGTCCCGGTGATATACATTTGTAGCACACTCCATCAAAGGAACTTGGATAGTCATTTCTCTCCCGAGTCAAAAGGAACACTTAGTAGTAGTCTTACTAGTCTCAAAAATTTTCAATACTATGAAAGTATGTAACATTGAAAGTGTTGCAGTACCAATATGCTTAAGTTTAAAATATTCTTTTCTGATAGGCAGGTTAACCAAAAAAAAAAAGTTTTAAACTTTCAGCAAACCAAAATTTGGCACAGAATATGATAATAATTGAATTCAGATGGTGGAAAATTTACTAGGAATGTTTATACTTTTGCTAATTACTTAAAATTTCTGTCCAATAAAAGAATTATTAAGTCAAATAGAGGTCTTAATTGTGTAAAATGCTTTGAAATTCCAAACTCCACATAGTATGTGTAATTTCAGATTAAGAAGAATGGTAAACCATAAAGTAATTTCATATATTTGCTGAAAGAACATTCAATAGATTATTGAAACAAAATTAAAAGCATGCATAAAAATAAAAGGTTTGCACTAATTACATAAATCATTCATCACCTGATGCACTGAAAAAGCCAGAAAGCATCAAGAACAACTGTATGACCCAAACAAACTATCAAACAAGTAGTTATATTATTTATTGAAGCCATAACAATGAGGAAAAAAATAATAATAAATGAAAGTATTTTTAAATTTGTCATCTAACTAAAACAAAAATTCCGTGGTATTCCCTTGCCTTGATGTTCAAGCAGGGCCGCGCCAAGCCTGATCGGCGCCGCCGTGCAAATATTTTTGAGCGCCTTTATGCTCTAGTGTTCGGGGAAAATATAGTTAACAACTGGAAAGAGAATTTGTAAACATATATATATATATATAATGGAGAAAAATACGTTTGGCGTTTAATTTATTTAAAAAATAATGAGTGAATATTTAATTTTGAAATATGGTGTACGATTTTGCTTCATATCTCGAAATTATTTAGAGTTCAGAAGCTCCTCTGATATGCTAATAATGCATTTTAGAAAAAGAGAAATGTTTGAAATATCAAAGTTTAAGCCATTGTGAGTATCTATCTAATCTCTTAAGGGATAAATAATTAATAAAACAGTTATACCTGTCAAAATATGACAGCAGGAGCAAAGGCGCAACTACAAAATAGTTTTAGAGGGGCACATTGAAAAAAAAATTCTCTTTTAAAATTTTGGAAATCTGTACTTTTAAAGAGCAATTTTAGTCGGTCTTTGGTGGTGTTATGGGGGATAATGGTACAAGGGGCTCCGCGGAAATTTGTAGAAGTTGAAGCCTTAAAACGCGATTATAGGCCATATTTATTGACGTTTGAATAAGAGGTGGAACTCTGAGATTCTATCCGTTATTTTTTTTTTCTTGTAAAACAGACAGAAATCAATTCCTTCTCTCCCCTTTAATTTTTTGAAATTGAACTTCCAAAAACGCAATTGTAGACAACTTTGAAGATTTTTACGGGAAGGAGATTTTGGAGCTCCCCCTGAAATTTTTTTTTCAAAATTAAAGCCTTCAAAACATAAGCACAATACTCTATGATATTAGGAGAAGAAGCTCAGAGGCTATTTCACTTAAATTTTACGTAAGTCATGTTTTAGAAACTTAATTTTAATGATATGTATTAAAGGAAAGCAGTTCGAAGGCCCTTGTCGGAATGTTTACTGAAATTGAGGTCTTAAAAACGCAATTGTAAGATCATATTTGGTAACATTAGGGCCGGCAATCTTTCGAAACTGAGGCTCCAAAAACGCAATTTTAGGAGATTTTCGAATGCAGTTTCAAGCGATGTTGTTTGGTATTCTAGGACTTACTCTCTGCAAATTTCGCGAAATGGAAACGAAACTTGACATGCTCCGTAATGCTTTTGGCGCAGGGAGAGGTATAGAATTGGATTAGTAGCATTTTGAAGACAATCTTACTTTCAGATGAACTAAAAAAAAGAAAAATAATAAGGAACAAAAAAAAGAAATATATAGGATGAAAGGCGGAGTAGCTGGGAGCAATTAGCTGTAACTACTGAAAATTTTTAATTCAAAGATTTCTTTTTGAAAGAAACTTATAAATTTTCCCCCAACATCATTATTTTTTTCGTATCAAAATCACTTTGTTTTAATAAGACGCGTTTTTTTTCTTCAATAATAATGTATATTTTTGAAAAACATTCAACTCAGCATTCTGCAGGTGCGTAAATTATAAAACAACATATTCACTGCAAGAACCAAAATGGGGAATAGCAAATTTCTTGCGCTTCGTATGCTCAACCTTGTTAAATTATGGACATACCAAAATAGCATTCATGGCTCCACATATGAAGAAAAATGTTCATGTATGCATAAATTAGCATCATGTGTTTTCAGTGTAAAAGTTTGCGCTTTTGAATAGCACGTTTAGACACAACAAGGCAATATTTTTCCTTTTAGAAAGGCAGCGAGGAGGATTGCTTGTTTTAATGAGCAGTATAATTGAACCATCACTATTAGAAAAAAATTAAAAGATCAATTTTATCTATTTATTTTATTTATTTTTTTTTTTTTTTGGTTGGATATTTTTTCTACTCATTTGGAGCATTTTGATTCGTAGTGCTCGGCGCCTTTTTGACTCTGGCGCCGTCGTGCATCGCACGACCTTGCACATAGGGACGGCGCGGCCCTGTGTTCAAGGCATGTTTTTATCTCTTTTCCCATGGTAGTTGTTTATCAAGAAAAATCAGTTTTTGGTTCTTACACTATTTCTACAAGTAGTGTTCTAAAGGACCTGTAAGTATGGACTGATAAGTAATATCAAAAATGTACATATGCAGAAAACTCTAAATGTATTGTGAGCCTATGTTAAAAGAAATACTGATGGGTTTTACCTAGCATACAATACTTTGTACTCCTGCAGGAAGGTAAAGTGCAGTACTTGCAGAAATTGTTTTTGAGATATTTGAAGATATGCGTTTAGGATTCCATGCTAACAACCCAGGTAGCACAAACCATCGGATTTACGTTGGAGAAAGGTTGAAAATGCATCGCAATGGTTGGAAATATGTTTTGGTTAGATACTGGTTTTTTTCATACGCTCATCCGATCATTCGAAGCATCGGAGGATGGTTTAAAACCAACCTATATCCGACTAAACGCATTCCCAACTTACTTCTAACCTTCAAACCTGTTTCAGTTTTACGCCCATTTATTGCAAGCTCATTGCTGGCTCACGGCGAGTGTTCAATCCTCGCAAGAAACTAAAGTCTTCCAAAGTAAATTAATTCATTTTTCCAACTATTTTTCTTTCTTTCAATAAATTTAAAACTAAGGTAAAAGTTTTTTTTTTTTTTTGTGCGTGTGTGTGTGATTATTAAATGCATTCTACTTTTATTTGTTTTCCCAAGCTTGACAAATTTTCAAGCCAAGATTTTTTCGTTTTAAACTGCTTGAAATTTTTCTACAAATTCGTTTTGGCAGGGGGTTTTTAGGGGGAGGTTGTTTCTAGGGGTATTTTCTCTTTTTTTTTGGGGGGGGGGGGTCTCCCATGAATTGAAATTCTTAAAATTTTTGCGCTTTCAAACTGATGTTTTTTTTTTTTTTTGATAGATGCTTTAACTAGTTTTTTAGAGAATTTTGTGAATGCTTTGAATTTGTTTCAGAATTTCGTGTTGTTCCTTTGTTTAGCTTGGGTAATTTTATAAGCACAATATTTAAAAATAGTTTGCAAATCATACAAATTACACGTGAATTGTACCATAGAAATAAAATTGTCTTTGAATGAACTTTTCTCTTTGATGGATAAAATACATTAAAATTCCTTCCCTAATAATAAAATGAAAAAAAAAATCAATGAACAGGAACTTTTGAATGAGATGGGAGAATATAATAGTTCGGCAAAACAATAAAATAAGAACTTTTCTCGATATTCAAGTTTAACCTACGTCATTTTAATTGTTATGAAGATTTACTAACTAAATGTGTATGTGTACGTTTTTTTTTTTTTAAATTCTTATTTCAGGTTAAAGGAAAAATTGAACCTTCAGACAAGCTAGGTTATTTTTCACGGCAGAATTTTAAAGTCAAAAATTTTATTCTGTCTTAAGAATAACCTTGCTGGTAATTAATATTTCCTGGAAAAGAAAAAAAGAAACTAATGTATGCTTATGAAGATAATTTTTGAGTAATTATTTCGAATAATAAAAGGTAAGAATTATCAATATCTTAAATTTTTGTTCATATTTTATTGAAACGTTTGTAAATGATAGGGAAATGATAAATTGTATGTCAAATTCAGCCATTTTATCATTTTATGTTAATATATGACTGAAAAATTATTCTTTACACTCGCTCTTCTAAGAGCACCCCGTAATACTTATTTTATTAACGAAATGCTGCAGTTAAAGTAGATAACATTGGAAGATAGTTGGTTTAGCGTTGAAATTCATAGTGGAGTAACGTTAGAAAATGTAGGTTAAGCAATGTTTTTTTACATCGAAATTACGTTTGGAAATTGTTAGTTAACTGTTGTGTTTTACATTGGAACAACATTAGAAAATGTTCGTTAAGCGTTGCTTTTTACATCGAAATTACGTTTCTAAATGGTTAGTTTACTGTTGTATTTTACATTGGAATAACATTGGTTGAACGTAGTATTTTACATAGAAATTACGTTTGTAAATGGTTAGTTTACAGTTGTATTTTACATTAGAATAACGTTTGAAACTAACGAATAAGCAACCGTTGGATAACTGTTTTCCGACGTATTGTTTTAAGGTATGTTCCGACGTAAGATGCCGACGTTGGTTCAATCTAATATGATAATGTTGGGCCAATGTTTGTGTGCTAGCTGGGAATAGGGAAATGTTGGAATTTTGACGCTTTTTCTTGATTAACTTTCAGCGGAAACCAAATAATCAAGCTCGTACAATAAAGCAGAAGTACAATAGATGACAAAAATGCGAAAAAAAAGAAAAAGAAAAATGCATAATTTGCAGGTATTGAGCTTTACCTTCTCACAGCTACAACCTTATAGTTTGTGAGGTTTCATAAAAAATGGCTCACTGTGTGATGCAAAAAAAAAGTTTGATGAAATCTATTTGCTTTGTTTTATGTTTGAGATGGTGGATCGAAGTTGCATGAAACAGAAAAGCAATTATTTTATGAAGTTAATAGAAAAGCAATAGTTCAGTATGAAAGCAGTTTCAAAGTCTTAAAAAAAAGAAAAACCACTGGAGTATAAAGAAAATGCTGCCTTTTTCTAACCAAAAATTAGAATTTAGCCCTTGTCTTTAACTTTTCAACAAAAAAAAAAAAAAAAAAAAATCATATTTACTACATACATAAACAGGAATAAAATTGTCCAATAACATACACAAACTGACAAGAAAATTGTATGGCCAGCAACCTGTACGCTATTCACGCTCTATTGATGCTTTAACTACATGGAGTTGAAAAAAAAGGGAGATTATTGGAAACAAACTACTAACTTTTAATAAATGCTAAGAAAATAATAGAAGTATTATGATTTTAAATTTTGAATATTTAATCAATAATTTCATTTATCAATTTAACTAAAAGTTTTTTTTCATTAATTAAGTTATATTAAATTATTTTAACAATGGTCGTTGATGATGACAATTTACAAAGACATGTTTTAGAAATTATTTCACTTTGAATTTTCAGAGAAGTAACAAAGGCTTTAGTCATAAATCTGCTGACACTTCGGTTTTGACTTTGCTGTTTACAATATAAAACTGATGATTTATCACACTGCTGTTACATTATTTAATGTTAATTAAACAACTGTTGGCAAGTCAAGAACAGAAAAGCTCATGATTCTTGGATCACACAATAGTACTTGCAGCAGTAAAAAGATGCAACTAAATGTATTAAATTTAAAAGCAACTGAACAGTATTTTGCTTAGATAAAATATAAGGTTAAAAGGAATGACATTTTAGCAGTTAATTAGTAATGTATTATAATTAGTTAACATTTAAAATCTTTACAGCAACTCAAATTATAATTTTTATTCCTCACTTGTAGTTTCTTTTCTCAATTCACAGAATAGTCAAAAGTCAAAATTTTTTATAATGAGCAAAAACTGAGCTCTCTCAAAAGTATAATGAAGCTTGCTACATCTATGAAAAGTCATCAGTAGTTGTTTTTTGCTAAAATACGAATAAAAGGAATACACAACGAAAGTAAAGTGCAAAATGTCAAAAATTAGAGCAAATATTTGAGGAATTGACATTGAAAAGAGGTTAAGTGGCAAAACTAAAAATTTTATAGGATAAGAAAGAAAGTTAGGGGTCAATAAAATAACAGTCAAAACCAAAGTAATGAGTTGTTTGCATCCAAGAAAATAAAACGAAAATCCTTTTGAAAATGAAACAATTCATCAGTATGGTTTTATAGCAGTTATTTTAACAATTCTTGATTGTTTTTTCTTTCTATTGTAAAATTTCTTTTTTGTCACTAAATTCTCCTTTTTAATGTTAATTCTTTATGTATTTTAAAACTAAAACAAAGCCTCTTTATCAAAGGTAAATATTTAACACACAAGAGCCAATTTGTGTGTGAACAAATACACTATTTTTATGCTAACTACACAACAATTATGCTAAGTTTTATAACTGAAACAAACAGAAAAGCATTTAAGAACCTAATTTTAAATTTGTATTTTATAAAATCTTAA